>NW_027185306.1:0-67796 GCF_022577435.1 Embiotoca jacksoni | reverse complement strand
TTTTTGAGCTTCTCTCGCTGAGATAAGGCTGTTTTTGAAACATTGTGTTTCCTGTGAAATTGTCCACACAAAGTGACTTGAAACCACTTTGACCATGTTGTTATATCCCATTTGCCATAGTAGTGATGAAGAAATTTGTTCGTAAACACTTAGTTTAAGCCGTAAAGGAGTTTTCTGCTGTTTTTGAGCTTCTCTCGCTGAGATAAGGCTGTTTTTGAAACATTGTGTTTCCTGTGAAATTGTCCACACAAAGTGACTTGAAACCACTTTGTCCATGTTGTTTATCCCATTTGCCATAGTAGTGATGAAGAAATTTGTTCGTAAACACTTAGTTTAAGCCGTAAAGGAATTTTATTCTGTTTTTGAGCTTCTCTCGCTGAGATAAGGCTGTTTTTGAAACATTGTGTTTCCTGTGAAATTGTCATCACAAAGTGACTTGAAACCACTTTGCCCATGTAGTGTATCCCCCCCATTTGCCAAAGTTCTGAGTATGAAACTTGTTTGTAAACACTTAGTTTAAGCCGTGGCGCTGTGATGCAGTTTTACATTAGGATGAGAAAGTGAGTCTTGGAAATGCTGTTTTCTGTGTAATTGCAGACACAAAGTGAAGCCACATTGGCCATGTAGTGTATCCCATTTGCTGATGAAGAAATTTGTTCGTAAACACTTAGTTTAAGCCGTGGCACTGTAAAGCAGTTTTATGCTGTTTTTGAGCTTCTCTCGCTGAGATAAGGCTGTTTTTGAAACATTGTGTTTCCTGTGAAATTGTCCACACAAAGTGACTTGAAACCACTTTGTCCATGTTGTTTATCCCATTTGCCATAGTAGTGATGAAGAAATTTGTTCGTAAACACTTAGTTTAAGCCGTAAAGGAGTTTTTATGCTGTTTTTGAGCTTCTCTCGCTGAGATAAGGCTGTTTTTGAAACATTGTGTTTCCTGTGAAATTGTCCACACAAAGTGACTTGAAACCACTTTGTCCATGTTGTTCATCCCATTTGCCATAGTAGTGATGAAGAAATTTGTTCGTAAACACTTAGTTTAAGCCTTGGCACTGTAAAGGAGTTTTATGCTGTTTTTGAGCTTCTCTCGCTGAGATAAGGCTGTTTTTGAAACATTGTGTTTCCTGTGAAATTGTCCACACAAAGTGACTTGAAACCACTTTGCCCATGTAGTGTATCCCATTTGCCAAAGTTCTGAGTATGAAACTTGTTTGTAAACACTTAGTTTAAGCCGTGGCGCTGTGATGCAGTTTTACATTAGGATGAGAAAGTGAGTCTTGAAATGCTGTTTTCTGTGTAATTGCAGACACAAAGTGAAGCCACATTGGCCATGTAGTGTATCCCATTTGCTGATGAAGAAATTTGTTCGTAAACACTTAGTTTAAGCCGTAATGGAGTTTTATGCTGTTTTTGAGCTTCTCTCGCTGAGATAAGGCTGTTTTTGAAACATTGTGTTTCCTGTGAAATTGTCCACACAAAGTGACTTGAAACCACTTTGACCATGTTGTTTATCCCATTTGCCATAGTAGTGATGAAGAAATTTGTTCGTAAACACTTAGTTTAAGCCTTGGTACTGTAAAGGAGTTTTATGCTGTTTTTGAGCTTCTCTCGCTGAGATAAGGCTGTTTTTGAAACATTGTGTTTCCTGTGAAATTGTCCACACAAAGTGACTTGAAACCACTTTGTCCATGTAGTGTATCCCATTTGCCAAAGTTCTGAGTATGAAACTTGTTTGTAAACACTTAGTTTAAGCCGTGGCGCTGTGATGCAGTTTTACATTAGGATGAGAAAGTGAGTCTTGAAATGCTGTTTTCTGTGTAATTGCAGACACAAAGTGAAGCCACATTGGCCATGTAGTGTATCCCATTTGCTGATGAAGAAATTTGTTCGTAAACACTTAGTTTAAGCCGTGGCACTGTAAAGCAGTTTTATGCTGTTTTTGAGCTTCTCTCGCTGAGATAAGGCTGTTTTTGAACATTGTGTTTCCTGTGAAATTGTCCACACAAAGTGACTTGAAACCACTTTGTCCATGTTGTTTATCCCATTTGCCATAGTAGTGATGAAGAAATTTGTTCGTAAACACTTAGTTTAAGCCGTAAAGGAGTTTTATGCTGTTTTTGAGCTTCCTCTCAGCTGAGATAAGGCTGTTTTTGAAACATTGTGTTTCCTGTGAAATTGTCCACACAAAGTGACTTGAAACCACTTTGTCCATGTTGTTCATCCCATTTGCCATAGTAGTGATGAAGAAATTTGTTCGTAAACACTTAGTTTAAGCCTTGGCACTGTAAAGGAGTTTTTATTGCTGTTTTTGAGCTTCTCTCGCTGAGATAAGGCTGTTTTTGAAACATTGTGTTTCCTGTGAAATTGTCCACACAAAGTGACTTGAAACCACTTTGCCCATGTAGTGTATCCCATTTGCCAAAGTTCTGAGTATGAAACTTGTTTGTAAACACTTAGTTTAAGCCGTGGCGCTGTGATGCAGTTTTACATTAGGATGAGAAAGTGAGTCTTGAAATGCTGTTTTTCTGTGTAATTGCAGACACAAAGTGAAGCCACATTGGCCATGTAGTGTATCCCATTTGCTGATGAAGAAATTTGTTCGTAAACACTTAGTTTAAGCCGTGGCACTGTAAAGCAGTTTTTCTGCTGTTTTTGAGCTTCTCTCGCTGAGATAAGGCTGTTTTTGAAACATTGTGTTTCCTGTGAAATTGTCCACACAAAGTGACTTGAAACCACTTTGTCCATGTTGTTTTATCCCATTTGCCATAGTAGTGATGAAGAAATTTGTTCGTAAAACACTTAGTTTAAGCCGTAAAGGAGTTTTTATGCTGTTTTTGAGCTTCTCTCGCTGAGATAAGGCTGTTTTTGAAACATTGTGTTTCCTGTGAAATTGTCCACACAAAGTGACTTGAAACCACTTTGTCCATGTTGTTCATCCCATTTGCCATAGTAGTGATGAAGAAATTTCTTCGTAAACACTTAGTTTAAGCCTTGGCACTGTAAAGGAGTTTTATGCTGTTTTTGAGCTTCTCTCGCTGAGATAAGGCTGTTCTTGAAACATTGTGTTTCCTGTGAAATTGTCCACACAAAGTGACTTGAAACCACTTTGTCCATGTTGTTTTTCCCATTTGCCATAGTAGTGACGAAGAAATTTGTTCGTAAACACTTAGTTTAAGCCGTAAAGGAGTTTTATGCTGTTTTTGAGCTTCTCTCGCTGAGATAAGGCTGTTTTTGAAACATTGTGTTTCCTGTGAAATTGTCCACACAAAGTGACTTGAAACCACTTTGACCATGTTGTTTATCCCATTTGCCATAGTAGTGATGAAGAAATTTGTTCGTAAACACTTAGTTTAAGCCTTGGTACTGTAAAGGAGTTTTATGCTGTTTTTGAGCTTCTCTCGCTGAGATAAGGCTGTTTTTGAAACATTGTGTTTCCTGTGAAATTGTCCACACAAAGTGACTTGAAACCACTTTGTCCATGTAGTGTATCCCATTTGCCAAAGTTCTGAGTATGAAACTTGTTTGTAAACACTTAGTTTAAGCCGTGGCGCTGTGATGCAGTTTTACATTAGGATGAGAAAGTGAGTCTTGAAATGCTGTTTTCTGTGTAATTGCAGACACAAAGTGAAGCCACATTGGCCATGTAGTGTATCCCATTTGCTGATGAAGAAATTTGTTCGTAAACACTTAGTTTAAGCCGTGGCACTGTAAAGCAAGTTTTATGCTGTTTTTGAGCTTCTCTCGCTGAGATAAGGCTGTTTTTGAAACATTGTGTTTCCTGTGAAATATGTCCACACAAAGTGACTTGAAACCACTTTGTCCATGTTGTTTATCCCATTTGCCATAGTAGTTGATGAAGAAATTTGTTCGTAAACACTTAGTTTAAGCCGTAAAGGAGTTTTATGCTGTTTTTGAGCTTCCTCTCGCTGAGATAAGGCTGTTTTTGAAACATTGTGTTTCCTGTGAAATTGTCCACACAAGTGACTTGAAACCACTTTGTCCATGTTGTTCATCCCATTTGCCATAGTAGTGATGAAGAAATTTCTTCGTAAACACTTAGTTTAAGCCTTGGCACTGTAAAGGAGTTTTATGCTGTTTTTGAGCTTCTCTCGCTGAGATAAAGGGCTGTTCTTGAAACATTGTGTTTCCTGTGAAATTGTCCACACAAAGTGACTTGAAACCACTTTGTCCATGTTGTTTTTCCCATTTGCCATAGTAGTGACGAAGAAATTTGTTCGTAAACACTTAGTTTAAGCCGTAAAGGAGTTTTATGCTGTTTTTGAGCTTCTCTCGCTGAGATAAGGCTGTTTTTGAAACATTGTGTTTCCTGTGAAATTGTCCACACAAAGTGACTTGAAACCACTTTGACCATGTTGTTTATCCCATTTGCCATAGTAGTGATGAAGAAATTTGTTCGTAAACACTTAGTTTAAGCCTTGGTACTGTAAAGGAGTTTTATGCTGTTTTTGAGCTTCTCTCGCTGAGATAAGGCTGTTTTTGAAACATTGTGTTTCCTGTGAAATTGTCCACACAAAGTGACTTGAAACCACTTTGTCCATGTAGTGTATCCCATTTGCCAAAGTTCTGAGTATGAAACTTGTTTGTAAACACTTAGTTTAAGCCGTGGCGCTGTGATGCAGTTTTACATTAGGATGAGAAAGTGAGTCTTGAAATGCTGTTATCTGTGTAATTGCAGACACAAAGTGAAGCCACATTGGCCATGTAGTGTATCCCATTTGCTGATGAAGAAATTTGTTCGTAAACACTTAGTTTAAGCCGTGGCACTGTAAAGCAGTTTTATGCTGTTTTTGAGCTTCTCTCGCTGAGATAAGGCTGTTTTGAAACATTGTGTTTCCTGTGAAATTGTCCACACAAAGTGACTTGAAAACCACTTTGTCCATGTTGTTTATCCCATTTGCCATAGTAGTGATGAAGAAATTTGTTCGTAAACACTTAGTTTAAGCCGTAAAGGAGTTTTATGCTGTTTTTGAGCTTCTCTCGCTGAGATAAGGCTGTTTTTTGAAACATTGTGTTTCCTGTGAAATTGTCCACACAAAGTGACTTGAAACCACTTTGTCCATGTTGTTCATCCCATTTGCCATAGTAGTGATGAAGAAATTTGTTCGTAAACACTTAGTTTAAGCCTTGGCACTGTAAAGGAGTTTTATGCTGTTTTTGAGCTTCTCTCGCTGAGATAAGGCTGTTTTTGAAACATTGTGTTTCCTGTGAAATTGTCCACACAAAGTGACTTGAAACCACTTTGCCCATGTAGTGTATCCCATTTGCCAAAGTTCTGAGTATGAAACTTGTTTGTAAACACTTAGTTTAAGCCGTGGCGCTGTGATGCAGTTTTACATTAGGATGAGAAAGTGAGTCTTGAAATGCTGTTTTCTGTGTAATTGCAGACACAAAGTGAAGCCACATTGGCCATGTAGTGTATCCCAT
Source organism: Embiotoca jacksoni (assembly GCF_022577435.1). Lineage (NCBI taxonomy): Eukaryota > Metazoa > Chordata > Actinopteri > Embiotocidae > Embiotoca > Embiotoca jacksoni. Next base: position 62,351 of record NW_027185306.1, on the reverse strand, counting down.
TTGCTGATGAAGAAATTTGTTCGTAAACACTTAGTTTAAAGCCGTGGCACTGTAAAGCAGTTTTCTGCTGTTTTTGAGCTTCTCTCGCTGAGATAAGGCTGTTTTTGAAACATTTGTGTTTCCTGTGAAATTGTCCACACAAAGTGACTTGAAACCACTTTGTCCATGTTGTTTATCCCATTTGCCATAGTAGTGATGAAGAAATTTGTTCGTAAACACTTAGTTTAAGCCGTAAAGGAGTTTTATGCTGTTTTTGAGCTTCTCTCGCTGAGATAAGGCTGTTTTTGAAACATTGTGTTTCCTGTGAAATTGTCCACACAAAGTGACTTGAAACCACTTTGTCCATGTTGTTCATCCCATTTGCCATAGTAGTGATGAAGAAATTTCTTCGTAAACACTTAGTTTAAGCCTTGGCACTGTAAAGGAGTTTTATGCTGTTTTTGAGCTTCTCTCGCTGAGATAAGGCTGTTTTTGAAACATTGTGTTTCCTGTGAAATTGTCCACACAAAGTGACTTGAAACCACTTTGTCCATGTTGTTTATCCCATTTGCCATAGTAGTGACGAAGAAAATTTGTTCGTAAACACTTAGTTTAAGCCGTAAAGGAGTTTTATTGCTGTTTTTGAGCTTCTCTCGCTGAGATAAGGCTGTTTTTGAAACATTGTGTTTCCTGTGAAATTGTCCACACAAAGTGACTTGAAACCACTTTGTCCATGTTGTTTATCCCATTTGCCATAGTAGTGATAAAGAAATTTGTTCGTAAACACTTAGTTTAAGCCTTGGCACTGTAAAGCAGTTTTATGCTGTTTTTGAGCTTCTCTCACTGAGATAAGGCTGTTTTTGAAACATTGTGTTTCCTGTGAAATTGTCCACACAAAGTGACTTGAAACCACTTTGTCCATGTAGTGTATCCCATTTGCCAAAGTTCTGAGTATGAAACTTGTTTGTAAACACTTAGTTTAAAGCCGTGGCGCTGTGATGCAGTTTTACATTAGGATGAGAAAGTGAGTCTTGAAATGCTGTTTTTCTGTGTAATTGCAGACACAAAGTGAAGCCACATTGGCCATGTAGTGTATCCCATTTGCTGATGAAGAAATTTGTTCGTAAACACTTAGTTTAAGCCGTGGCACTGTAAAGCAGTTTTATGCTGTTTTTGAGCTTCTCTCGCTGAGATAAAGGCTGTTTTTGAAACATTGTGTTTCCTGTGAAATTGTCCACACAAAGTGACTTGAAACCACTTTGTCCATGTTGTTTATCCCATTTGCCATAGTAGTGATGAAGAAATTTGTTCGTAAACACTTAGTTTAAGCCGTAAAGGAGTTTTATGCTGTTTTTGAGCTTCCTCTCGCTGAGATAAGGCTGTTTTTGAAACATTGTGTTTTCCTGTGAAATTGTCCACACAATGTGACTTGAAACCACTTTGTCCATGTTGTTTATCCCATTTGCCATAGTAGTGATGAAGAAATTTGTTCGTAAACACTTAGTTTAAGCCGTAAAGGAGTTTTATGCTGTTTTTGAGCTTCTCTCGCTGAGATAAGGCTGTTTTTGAAACATTGTGTTTTCCTGTGAAATTGTCCACACAAAGTGACTTGAAACCACTTTGTCCATGTTGTTTATCCCATTTGCCATAGTAGTGATAAAGAAATTTGTTCGTAAACACTTAGTTTAAGCCTTGGCACTGTAAAGCAGTTTTATGCTGTTTTTGAGCTTCTCTCACTGAGATAAGGCTGTTTTTGAAACATTGTGTTTCCTGTGAAATTGTCCACACAAAGTGACTTGAAACCACTTTGTCCATGTAGTGTATCCCATTTGCCAAAGTTCTGAGTATGAAACTTGTTTGTAAACACTTAGTTTAAGCCGTGGCGCTGTGATGCAGTTTTACATTAGGATGAGAAAGTGAGTCTTGAAATGCTGTTTTCTGTGTAATTGCAGACACAAAGTGAAGCCACATTGGCCATGTAGTGTATCCCATTTGCTGATGAAGAAATTTGTTCGTAAACACTTAGTTTAAGCCGTGGCACTGTAAAGCAGTTTTATGCTGTTTTTGAGCTTCTCTCGCTGAGATAAGGCTGTTTTTGAAACATTGTGTTTCCTGTGAAATTGTCCACACAAAGTGACTTGAAACCACTTTGTCCATGTTGTTTATCCCATTTGCCATAGTAGTGATGAAGAAATTTGTTCGTAAACACTTAGTTTAAGCCGTAAAGGAGTTTTATGCTGTTTTTGAGCTTCTCTCGCTGAGATAAGGCTGTTTTTGAAACATTGTGTTTCCTGTGAAATTGTCCACACAAAGTGACTTGAAACCACTTTGTCCATGTTGTTTATCCCATTTGCCATAGTAGTGATGAAGAAATTTGTTCGTAAACACTTAGTTTAAGCCGTAAAGGAGTTTTATGCTGTTTTTGAGCTTCTCTCGCTGAGATAAGGCTGTTTTTGAAACATTGTGTTTCCTGTGAAATTGTCCACACAAAGTGACTTGAAACCACTTTGTCCATGTTGTTCATCCCATTTGCCATAGTAGTGATGAAGAAATTTGTTCGTAAACACTTAGTTTAAGCCTTGGCACTGTAAAGGAGTTTTATGCTGTTTTTGAGCTTCTCTCGCTGAGATAAGGCTGTTTTTGAAACATTGTGTTTCCTGTGAAATTGTCCACACAAAGTGACTTGAAACCACTTTGCCCATGTAGTGTATCCCATTTGCCAAAGTTCTGAGTATGAAACTTGTTTGTAAACACTTAGTTTAAGCCGTGGCGCTGTGATGCAGTTTTACATTAGGATGAGAAAGTGAGTCTTGAAATGCTGTTTTCTGTGTAATTGCAGACACAAAGTGAAGCCACATTGGCCATGTAGTGTATCCCATTTGCTGATGAAGAAATTTGTTCGTAAACACTTAGTTTAAGCCGTGGCACTGTAAAGCAGTTTTCTGCTGTTTTTGAGCTTCTCTCGCTGAGATAAGGCTGTTTTTGAAACATTGTGTTTCCTGTGAAATTGTCCACACAAAGTGACTTGAAACCACTTTGTCCATGTTGTTTATCCCATTTGCCATAGTAGTGATGAAGAAATTTGTTCGTAAACACTTAGTTTAAACCGTAAAGGAGTTTTATGCTGTTTTTGAGCTTCTCTCGCTGAGATAAGGCTGTTTTTGAAACATTGTGTTTCCTGTGAAATTGTCCACACAAAGTGACTTGAAACCACTTTGTCCATGTTGTTCATCCCATTTGCCATAGTAGTGATGAAGAAATTTCTTCGTAAACACTTAGTTTAAGCCTTGGCACTGTAAAGGAGTTTTATGCTGTTTTTGAGCTTCTCTCGCTGAGATAAGGCTGTTTTTGAAACATTGTGTTTCCTGTGAAATTGTCCACACAAAGTGACTTGAAACCACTTTGTCCATGTTGTTTATCCCATTTGCCATAGTAGTGATGAAGAAATTTGTTCGTAAACACTTAGTTTAAGCCGTAAAGGAGTTTTATGCTGTTTTTGAGCTTCTCTCGCTGAGATAAGGCTGTTTTTGAAACATTGTGTTTCCTGTGAAATTGTCCACATAAAGTGACTTGAAACCACTTTGTCCATGTTGTTCATCCCATTTGCCATAGTAGTGATGAAGAAATTTGTTCGTAAACACTTAGTTTAAGCCTTGGCACTGTAATGGAGTTTTATGCTGTTTTTGAGCTTCTCTCGCTGAGATAAGGCTGTTTTTGAAACATTGTGTTTCCTGTGAAATTGTCCACACAAAGTGACTTGAAACCACTTTGTCCATGTTGTTTATCCCATTTGCCATAGTAGTGATGAAGAAATTTGTTCGTAAACACTTAGTTTAAGCCGTAAAGGAGTTTTATGCTGTTTTTGAGCTTCTCTCGCTGAGATAAGGCTGTTTTTGAAACATTGTGTTTCCTGTGAAATTGTCCACACAAAGTGACTTGAAACCACTTTGTCCATGTTGTTCATCCCATTTGCCATAGTAGTGATGAAGAAATTTGTTCGTAAACACTTAGTTTAAGCCTTGGCACTGTAAAGGAGTTTTATGCTGTTTTTGAGCTTCTCTCGCTGAGATAAGGCTGTTTTTGAAACATTGTGTTTCCTGTGAAATTGTCCACACAAAGTGACTTGAAACCACTTTGCCCATGTAGTGTATCCCATTTGCCAAAGTTCTGAGTATGAAACTTGTTTGTAAACACTTAGTTTAAGCCGTGGCGCTGTGATGCAGTTTTACATTAGGATGAGAAAGTGAGTCTTGAAATGCTGTTTTCTGTGTAATTGCAGACACAAAGTGAAGCCACATTGGCCATGTAGTGTATCCCATTTGCTGATGAAGAAATTTGTTCGTAAACACTTAGTTTAAGCCGTGGCACTGTAAAGCAGTTTTCTGCTGTTTTTGAGCTTCTCTCGCTGAGATAAGGCTGTTTTTGAAACATTGTGTTTCCTGTGAAATTGTCCACACAAAGTGACTTGAAACCACTTTGTCCATGTTGTTTATCCCATTTGCCATAGTAGTGATGAAGAAATTTGTTCGTAAACACTTAGTTTAAGCCGTAAAGGAGTTTTATGCTGTTTTTGAGCTTCTCTCGCTGAGATAAGGCTGTTTTTGAAACATTGTGTTTCCTGTGAAATTGTCCACACAAAGTGACTTGAAACCACTTTGTCCATGTTGTTCATCCCATTTGCCATAGTAGTGATGAAGAAATTTGTTCGTAAACACTTAGTTTAAGCCTTGGCACTGTAAAGGAGTTTTATGCTGTTTTTGAGCTTCTCTCGCTGAGATAAGGCTGTTTTTGAAACATTGTGTTTCCTGTGAAATTGTCCACACAAAGTGACTTGAAACCACTTTGCCCATGTAGTGTATCCCATTTGCCAAAGTTCTGAGTATGAAACTTGTTTGTAAACACTTAGTTTAAGCCGTGGCGCTGTGATGCAGTTTTACATTAGGATGAGAAAGTGAGTCTTGAAATGCTGTTTTCTGTGTAATTGCAGACACAAAGTGAAGCCACATTGGCCATGTAGTGTATCCCATTTGCTGATGAAGAAATTTGTTCGTAAACACTTAGTTTAAGCCGTGGCACTGTAAAGCAGTTTTCTGCTGTTTTTGAGCTTCTCTCGCTGAGATAAGGCTGTTTTTGAAACATTGTGTTTCCTGTGAAATTGTCCACACAAAGTGACTTGAAACCACTTTGTCCATGTTGTTTATCCCATTTGCCATAGTAGTGATGAAGAAATTTGTTCGTAAACACTTAGTTTAAGCCGTAAAGGAGTTTTATGCTGTTTTTGAGCTTCTCTCGCTGAGATAAGGCTGTTTTTGAAACATTGTGTTTCCTGTGAAATTGTCCACACAAAGTGACTTGAAACCACTTTGTCCATGTTGTTCATCCCATTTGCCATAGTAGTGATGAAGAAATTTCTTCGTAAACACTTAGTTTAAGCCTTGGCACTGTAAAGGAGTTTTATGCTGTTTTTGAGCTTCTCTCGCTGAGATAAGGCTGTTTTTGAAACATTGTGTTTCCTGTGAAATTGTCCACACAAAGTGACTTGAAACCACTTTGTCCATGTTGTTTATCCCATTTGCCATAGTAGTGATGAAGAAATTTGTTCGTAAACACTTAGTTTAAGCCGTAAAGGAGTTTTATGCTGTTTTTGAGCTTCTCTCGCTGAGATAAGGCTGTTTTTGAAACATTGTGTTTCCTGTGAAATTGTCCACATAAAGTGACTTGAAACCACTTTGTCCATGTTGTTCATCCCATTTGCCATAGTAGTGATGAAGAAATTTGTTCGTAAACACTTAGTTTAAGCCTTGGCACTGTAATGGAGTTTTATGCTGTTTTTGAGCTTCTCTCGCTGAGATAAGGCTGTTTTTGAAACATTGTGTTTCCTGTGAAATTGTCCACACAAAGTGACTTGAAACCACTTTGTCCATGTTGTTTATCCCATTTGCCATAGTAGTGATGAAGAAATTTGTTCGTAAACACTTAGTTTAAGCCGTAAAGGAGTTTTATGCTGTTTTTGAGCTTCTCTCGCTGAGATAAGGCTGTTTTTGAAACATTGTGTTTCCTGTGAAATTGTCCACACAAAGTGACTTGAAACCACTTTGACCATGTTGTTTATCCCATTTGCCATAGTAGTGATGAAGAAATTTGTTCGTAAACACTTAGTTTAAGCCGTAAAGGAGTTTTCTGCTGTTTTTGAGCTTCTCTCGCTGAGATAAGGCTGTTTTTGAAACATTGTGTTTCCTGTGAAATTGTCCACACAAAGTGACTTGAAACCACTTTGTCCATGTTGTTTATCCCATTTGCCATAGTAGTGATGAAGAAATTTGTTCGTAAACACTTAGTTTAAGCCGTAAAGGAATTTTATTCTGTTTTTGAGCTTCTCTCGCTGAGATAAGGCTGTTTTTGAAACATTGTGTTTCCTGTGAAATTGTCATCACAAAGTGACTTGAAACCACTTTGCCCATGTAGTGTATCCCATTTGCCAAAGTTCTGAGTATGAAACTTGTTTGTAAACACTTAGTTTAAGCCGTGGCGCTGTGATGCAGTTTTACATTAGGATGAGAAAGTGAGTCTTGAAATGCTGTTTTCTGTGTAATTGCAGACACAAAGTGAAGCCACATTGGCCATGTAGTGTATCCCATTTGCTGATGAAGAAATTTGTTCGTAAACACTTAGTTTAAGCCGTGGCACTGTAAAGCAGTTTTATGCTGTTTTTGAGCTTCTCTCGCTGAGATAAGGCTGTTTTTGAAACATTGTGTTTCCTGTGAAATTGTCCACACAAAGTGACTTGAAACCACTTTGTCCATGTTGTTTATCCCATTTGCCATAGTAGTGATGAAGAAATTTGTTCGTAAACACTTAGTTTAAGCCGTAAAGGAGTTTTATGCTGTTTTTGAGCTTCTCTCGCTGAGATAAGGCTGTTTTTGAAACATTGTGTTTCCTGTGAAATTGTCCACACAAAGTGACTTGAAACCACTTTGTCCATGTTGTTCATCCCATTTGCCATAGTAGTGATGAAGAAATTTGTTCGTAAACACTTAGTTTAAGCCTTGGCACTGTAAAGGAGTTTTATGCTGTTTTTGAGCTTCTCTCGCTGAGATAAGGCTGTTTTTGAAAACATTGTGTTTCCTGTGAAATTGTCCACACAAAGTGACTTGAAACCACTTTGCCCATGTAGTGTATCCCATTTGCCAAAGTTCTGAGTATGAAACTTGTTTGTAAACACTTAGTTTAAGCCGTGGCGCTGTGATGCAGTTTTACATTAGGATGAGAAAGTGAGTCTTGAAATGCTGTTTTCTGTGTAATTGCAGACACAAAGTGAAGCCACATTGGCCATGTAGTGTATCCCATTTGCTGATGAAGAAATTTGTTCGTAAACACTTAGTTTAAGCCGTAAAGGAGTTTTATGCTGTTTTTGAGCTTCTCTCGCTGAGATAAGGCTGTTTTTGAAACATTGTGTTTCCTGTGAAATTGTCCACACAAAGTGACTTGAAACCACTTTGACCATGTTGTTTATCCCATTTGCCATAGTAGTGATGAAGAAATTTGTTCGTAAACACTTAGTTTAAGCCTTGGTACTGTAAAGGAGTTTTATGCTGTTTTTGAGCTTCTCTCGCTGAGATAAGGCTGTTTTTGAAACATTGTGTTTCCTGTGAAATTGTCCACACAAAGTGACTTGAAACCACTTTGTCCATGTAGTGTATCCCATTTGCCAAAGTTCTGAGTATGAAACTTGTTTGTAAACACTTAGTTTAAGCCGTGGCGCTGTGATGCAGTTTTACATTAGGATGAGAAAGTGAGTCTTGAAATGCTGTTTTCTGTGTAATTGCAGACACAAAGTGAAGCCACATTGGCCATGTAGTGTATCCCATTTGCTGATGAAGAAATTTGTTCGTAAACACTTAGTTTAAGCCGTGGCACTGTAAAGCAGTTTTATGCTGTTTTTGAGCTTCTCTCGCTGAGATAAGGCTGTTTTTGAAACATTGTGTTTCCTGTGAAATTGTCCACACAAAGTGACTTGAAACCACTTTGTCCATGTTGTTTATCCCATTTGCCATAGTAGTGATGAAGAAATTTGTTCGTAAACACTTAGTTTAAGCCGTAAAGGAGTTTTATGCTGTTTTTGAGCTTCTCTCGCTGAGATAAGGCTGTTTTTGAAACATTGTGTTTCCTGTGAAATTGTCCACACAAAGTGACTTGAAACCACTTTGTCCATGTTGTTCATCCCATTTGCCATAGTAGTGATGAAGAAATTTGTTCGTAAACACTTAGTTTAAGCCTTGGCACTGTAAAGGAGTTTTATGCTGTTTTTGAGCTTCTCTCGCTGAGATAAGGCTGTTTTTGAAACATTGTGTTTCCTGTGAAATTGTCCACACAAAGTGACTTGAAACCACTTTGCCCATGTAGTGTATCCCATTTGCCAAAGTTCTGAGTATGAAACTTGTTTGTAAACACTTAGTTTAAGCCGTGGCGCTGTGATGCAGTTTTACATTAGGATGAGAAAGTGAGTCTTGAAATGCTGTTTTCTGTGTAATTGCAGACACAAAGTGAAGCCACATTGGCCATGTAGTGTATCCCATTTGCTGATGAAGAAATTTGTTCGTAAACACTTAGTTTAAGCCGTGGCACTGTAAAGCAGTTTTCTGCTGTTTTTGAGCTTCTCTCGCTGAGATAAGGCTGTTTTTGAAACATTGTGTTTCCTGTGAAATTGTCCACACAAAGTGACTTGAAACCACTTTGTCCATGTTGTTTATCCCATTTGCCATAGTAGTGATGAAGAAATTTGTTCGTAAACACTTAGTTTAAGCCGTAAAGGAGTTTTATGCTGTTTTTGAGCTTCTCTCCGCTGAGATAAGGCTGTTTTTGAAACATTGTGTTTCCTGTGAAATTGTCCACACAAAGTGACTTGAAACCACTTTGTCCATGTTGTTCATCCCATTTGCCATAGTAGTGATGAAGAAATTTCTTCGTAAACACTTAGTTTAAGCCTTGGCACTGTAAAGGAGTTTTATGCTGTTTTTGAGCTTCTCTCGCTGAGATAAGGCTGTTTTTGAAACATTGTGTTTCCTGTGAAATTGTCCACACAAAGTGACTTGAAACCACTTTGTCCATGTTGTTTTTCCCATTTGCCATAGTAGTGACGAAGAAATTTGTTCGTAAACACTTAGTTTAAGCCGTAAAGGAGTTTTATGCTGTTTTTGAGCTTCTCTCGCTGAGATAAGGCTGTTTTTGAAACATTGTGTTTCCTGTGAAATTGTCCACACAAAGTGACTTGAAACCACTTTGACCATGTTGTTTATCACCATTTGCCATAGTAGTGATGAAGAAATTTGTTCGTAAACACTTAGTTTAAGCCTTGGTACTGTAAAGGAGTTTTATGCTGTTTTTGAGCTTCTCTCGCTGAGATAAGGCTGTTTTTGAAACATTGTGTTTCCTGTGAAATTGTCCACACAAAGTGACTTGAAACCACTTTGTCCATGTAGTGTATCCCATTTGCCAAAGTTCTGAGTATGAAACTTGTTTGTAAACACTTAGTTTAAGCCGTGGCGCCTGTGATGCAGTTTTACATTAGGATGAGAAAGTGAGTCTTGAAATGCTGTTTTCTGTGTAATTGCAGACACAAAGTGAAGCCACATTGGCCATGTAGTGTATCCCATTTGCTGATGAAGAAATTTGTTCGTAAACACTTAGTTTAGAGCCGTGGCACTGTAAAGCAGTTTTATGCTGTTTTTGAGCTTCTCTCGCTGAGATAAGGCTGTTTTTGAAACATTGTGTTTCCTGTGAAATTGTCCACACAAAGTGACTTGAAACCACTTTGTCCATGTTGTTTATTCCCATTTGCCATAGTAGTGATGAAGAAATTTGTTCGTAAACACTTAGTTTAAGCCGTAAAGGAGTTTTATGCTGTTTTGAGCTTCTCTCGCTGAGATAAGGCTGTTTTTGAAACATTGTGTTTCCTGTGAAATTGTCCACACAAAGTGACTTGAAACCACTTTGTCCATGTTGTTCATCCCATTTGCCATAGTAGTGATGAAGAAATTTGTTCGTAAACACTTAGTTTAAGCCTTGGCACTGTAAAGGAGTTTTATGCTGTTTTTGAGCTTCTCTCGCTGAGATAAGGCTGTTTTTGAAACATTGTGTTTCCTGTGAAATTGTCCACACAAAGTGACTTGAAACCACTTTGCCCATGTAGTGTATCCCATTTGCCAAAGTTCTGAGTATGAAACTTGTTTGTAAACACTTAGTTTAAGCCGTGGCGCTGTGATGCAGTTTTACATTAGGATGAGAAAGTGAGTCTTGAAATGCTGTTTTTCTGTGTAATTGCAGACACAAAGTGAAGCCACATTGGCCATGTAGTGTATCCCATTTGCTGATGAAGAAATTTGTTCGTAAACACTTAGTTTAAAGCCGTGGCACTGTAAAGCAGTTTTCTGCTGTTTTTGAGCTTCTCTCGCTGAGATAAGGCTGTTTTTGAAACATTGTGTTTTCCTGTGAAATTGTCCACACAAAGTGACTTGAAACCACTTTGTCCATGTTGTTTTATCCCATTTGCCATAGTAGTGATGAAGAAATTTGTTCGTAAACACTTAGTTTAAGCCGTAAAGGAGTTTTATGCTGTTTTTGAGCTTCTCTCGCTGAGATAAGGCTGTTTTTGAAACATTGTGTTTCCTGTGAAATTGTCCACACAAAGTGACTTGAAACCACTTTGTCCATGTTGTTCATCCCATTTGCCATAGTAGTGATGAAGAAATTTGTTCGTAAACACTTAGTTTAAGCCTTGGCACTGTAAAGGAGTTTTATGCTGTTTTTGAGCTTCTCTCGCTGAGATAAGGCTGTTTTGAAACATTGTGTTTCCTGTGAAATTGTCCACACAAAGTGACTTGAAACCACTTTGCCCATGTAGTGTATCCCATTTGCCAAAGTTCTGAGTATGAAACTTGTTTGTAAACACTTAGTTTAAGCCGTGGCGCTGTGATGCAGTTTTACATTAGGATGAGAAAGTGAGTCTTGAAATGCTGTTTTCTGTGTAATTGCAGACACAAAGTGAAGCCACATTGGCCATGTAGTGTATCCCATTTGCTGATGAAGAAATTTGTTCGTAAACACTTAGTTTAAGCCGTGGCACTGTAAAGCAGTTTTCTGCTGTTTTTGAGCTTCTCTCGCTGAGATAAGGCTGTTTTTGAAACATTGTGTTTCCTGTGAAATTGTCCACACAAAGTGACTTGAAACCACTTTGTCCATGTTGTTTATCCCATTTGCCATAGTAGTGATGAAGAAATTTGTTCGAAAACACTTAGTTTAAGCCGTAAAGGAGTTTTATGCTGTTTTTGAGCTTCTCTCGCTGAGATAAGGCCTGTTTTTGAAACATTGTGTTTCCTGTGAAATTGTCCACACAAAGTGACTTGAAACCACTTTGTCCATGTTGTTCATCCCATTTGCCATAGTAGTGATGAAGAAATTTCTTCGTAAACACTTAGTTTAAGCCTTGGCACTGTAAAGGAGTTTTATGCTGTTTTTGAGCTTCTCTCGCTGAGATAAGGCTGTTTTTGAAACATTGTGTTTCCTGTGAAATTGTCCACACAAAGTGACTTGAAACCACTTTGTCCATGTTGTTTATCCCATTTGCCATAGTAGTGATGAAGAAATTTGTTCGTAAACACTTAGTTTAAGCCGTAAAGGAGTTTTATGCTGTTTTTGAGCTTCTCTCGCTGAGATAAGGCTGTTTTTGAAACATTGTGTTTCCTGTGAAATTGTCCACATAAAGTGACTTGAAACCACTTTGTCCATGTTGTTCATCCCATTTGCCATAGTAGTGATGAAGAAATTTGTTCGTAAACACTTAGTTTAAGCCTTGGCACTGTAATGGAGTTTTATGCTGTTTTTGAGCTTCTCTCGCTGAGATAAGGCTGTTTTTGAAACATTGTGTTTCCTGTGAAATTGTCCACACAAAGTGACTTGAAACCACTTTGTCCATGTTGTTTATCCCATTTGCCATAGTAGTGATGAAGAAATTTGTTCGTAAACACTTAGTTTAAGCCGTAAAGGAGTTTTATGCTGTTTTTGAGCTTCTCTCGCTGAGATAAGGCTGTTTTTGAAACATTGTGTTTCCTGTGAAATTGTCCACACAAAGTGACTTGAAACCACTTTGACCATGTTGTTTATCCCATTTGCCATAGTAGTGATGAAGAAATTTGTTCGTAAACACTTAGTTTAAGCCGTAAAGGAGTTTTCTGCTGTTTTTGAGCTTCTCTCGCTGAGATAAGGCTGTTTTTGAAACATTGTGTTTCCTGTGAAATTGTCCACACAAAGTGACTTGAAACCACTTTGTCCATGTTGTTTATCCCATTTGCCATAGTAGTGATGAAGAAATTTGTTCGTAAACACTTAGTTTAAGCCGTAAAGGAATTTTATTCTGTTTTTGAGCTTCTCTCGCTGAGATAAGGCTGTTTTTGAAACATTGTGTTTCCTGTGAAATTGTCATCACAAAGTGACTTGAAACCACTTTGCCCATGTAGTGTATCCCATTTGCCAAAGTTCTGAGTATGAAACTTGTTTGTAAACACTTAGTTTAAGCCGTGGCGCTGTGATGCAGTTTTACATTAGGATGAGAAAGTGAGTCTTGAAATGCTGTTTTCTGTGTAATTGCAGACACAAAGTGAAGCCACATTGGCCATGTAGTGTATCCCATTTGCTGATGAAGAAATTTGTTCGTAAACACTTAGTTTAAGCCGTGGCACTGTAAAGCAGTTTTATGCTGTTTTTGAGCTTCTCTCGCTGAGATAAGGCTGTTTTTGAAACATTGTGTTTCCTGTGAAATTGTCCACACAAAGTGACTTGAAACCACTTTGTCCATGTTGTTTATCCCATTTGCCATAGTAGTGATGAAGAAATTTGTTCGTAAACACTTAGTTTAAGCCGTAAAGGAGTTTTATGCTGTTTTTGAGCTTCTCTCGCTGAGATAAGGCTGTTTTTGAAACATTGTGTTTCCTGTGAAATTGTCCACACAAAGTGACTTGAAACCACTTTGTCCATGTTGTTCATCCCATTTGCCATAGTAGTGATGAAGAAATTTGTTCGTAAACACTTAGTTTAAGCCTTGGCACTGTAAAGGAGTTTTATGCTGTTTTTGAGCTTCTCTCGCTGAGATAAGGCTGTTTTTGAAACATTGTGTTTCCTGTGAAATTGTCCACACAAAGTGACTTGAAACCACTTTGCCCATGTAGTGTATCCCATTTGCCAAAGTTCTGAGTATGAAACTTGTTTGTAAACACTTAGTTTAAGCCGTGGCGCTGTGATGCAGTTTTACATTAGGATGAGAAAGTGAGTCTTGAAATGCTGTTTTCTGTGTAATTGCAGACACAAAGTGAAGCCACATTGGCCATGTAGTGTATCCCATTTGCTGATGAAGAAATTTGTTCGTAAACACTTAGTTTAAGCCGTAAAGGAGTTTTATGCTGTTTTTGAGCTTCTCTCGCTGAGATAAGGCTGTTTTTGAAACATTGTGTTTCCTGTGAAATTGTCCACACAAAGTGACTTGAAACCACTTTGACCATGTTGTTTATCCCATTTGCCATAGTAGTGATGAAGAAATTTGTTCGTAAACACTTAGTTTAAGCCTTGGTACTGTAAAGGAGTTTTATGCTGTTTTTGAGCTTCTCTCGCTGAGATAAGGCTGTTTTTGAAACATTGTGTTTCCTGTGAAATTGTCCACACAAAGTGACTTGAAACCACTTTGTCCATGTAGTGTATCCCATTTGCCAAAGTTCTGAGTATGAAACTTGTTTGTAAACACTTAGTTTAAGCCGTGGCGCTGTGATGCAGTTTTACATTAGGATGAGAAAGTGAGTCTTGAAATGCTGTTTTCTGTGTAATTGCAGACACAAAGTGAAGCCACATTGGCCATGTAGTGTATCCCATTTGCTGATGAAGAAATTTGTTCGTAAACACTTAGTTTAAGCCGTGGCACTGTAAAGCAGTTTTATGCTGTTTTTGAGCTTCTCTCGCTGAGATAAGGCTGTTTTTGAAACATTGTGTTTCCTGTGAAATTGTCCACACAAAGTGACTTGAAACCACTTTGTCCATGTTGTTTATCCCATTTGCCATAGTAGTGATGAAGAAATTTGTTCGTAAACACTTAGTTTAAGCCGTAAAGGAGTTTTATGCTGTTTTTGAGCTTCTCTCGCTGAGATAAGGCTGTTTTTGAAACATTGTGTTTCCTGTGAAATTGTCCACACAAAGTGACTTGAAACCACTTTGTCCATGTTGTTCATCCCATTTGCCATAGTAGTGATGAAGAAATTTGTTCGTAAACACTTAGTTTAAGCCTTGGCACTGTAAAGGAGTTTTATGCTGTTTTTGAGCTTCTCTCGCTGAGATAAGGCTGTTTTTGAAACATTGTGTTTCCTGTGAAATTGTCCACACAAAGTGACTTGAAACCACTTTGCCCATGTAGTGTATCCCATTTGCCAAAGTTCTGAGTATGAAACTTGTTTGTAAACACTTAGTTTAAGCCGTGGCGCTGTGATGCAGTTTTACATTAGGATGAGAAAGTGAGTCTTGAAATGCTGTTTTCTGTGTAATTGCAGACACAAAGTGAAGCCACATTGGCCATGTAGTGTATCCCATTTGCTGATGAAGAAATTTGTTCGTAAACACTTAGTTTAAGCCGTGGCACTGTAAAGCAGTTTTCTGCTGTTTTTGAGCTTCTCTCGCTGAGATAAGGCTGTTTTTGAAACATTGTGTTTCCTGTGAAATTGTCCACACAAAGTGACTTGAAACCACTTTGTCCATGTTGTTTATCCCATTTGCCATAGTAGTGATGAAGAAATTTGTTCGTAAACACTTAGTTTAAGCCGTAAAGGAGTTTTATGCTGTTTTTGAGCTTCTCTCGCTGAGATAAGGCTGTTTTTGAAACATTGTGTTTCCTGTGAAATTGTCCACACAAAGTGACTTGAAACCACTTTGTCCATGTTGTTCATCCCATTTGCCATAGTAGTGATGAAGAAATTTCTTCGTAAACACTTAGTTTAAGCCTTGGCACTGTAAAGGAGTTTTATGCTGTTTTTGAGCTTCTCTCGCTGAGATAAGGCTGTTTTTGAAACATTGTGTTTCCTGTGAAATTGTCCACACAAAGTGACTTGAAACCACTTTGTCCATGTTGTTTTTCCCATTTGCCATAGTAGTGACGAAGAAATTTGTTCGTAAACACTTAGTTTAAGCCGTAAAGGAGTTTTATGCTGTTTTTGAGCTTCTCTCGCTGAGATAAGGCTGTTTTTGAAACATTGTGTTTCCTGTGAAATTGTCCACACAAAGTGACTTGAAACCACTTTGACCATGTTGTTTATCCCATTTGCCATAGTAGTGATGAAGAAATTTGTTCGTAAACACTTAGTTTAAGCCTTGGTACTGTAAAGGAGTTTTATGCTGTTTTTGAGCTTCTCTCGCTGAGATAAGGCTGTTTTTGAAACATTGTGTTTCCTGTGAAATTGTCCACACAAAGTGACTTGAAACCACTTTGTCCATGTAGTGTATCCCATTTGCCAAAGTTCTGAGTATGAAACTTGTTTGTAAACACTTAGTTTAAGCCGTGGCGCTGTGATGCAGTTTTACATTAGGATGAGAAAGTGAGTCTTGAAATGCTGTTTTCTGTGTAATTGCAGACACAAAGTGAAGCCACATTGGCCATGTAGTGTATCCCATTTGCTGATGAAGAAATTTGTTCGTAAACACTTAGTTTAAGCCGTGGCACTGTAAAGCAGTTTTATGCTGTTTTTGAGCTTCTCTCGCTGAGATAAGGCTGTTTTTGAAACATTGTGTTTCCTGTGAAATTGTCCACACAAAGTGACTTGAAACCACTTTGTCCATGTTGTTTATCCCATTTGCCATAGTAGTGATGAAGAAATTTGTTCGTAAACACTTAGTTTAAGCCGTAAAGGAGTTTTATGCTGTTTTTGAGCTTCTCTCGCTGAGATAAGGCTGTTTTTGAAACATTGTGTTTCCTGTGAAATTGTCCACACAAAGTGACTTGAAACCACTTTGTCCATGTTGTTCATCCCATTTGCCATAGTAGTGATGAAGAAATTTGTTCGTAAACACTTAGTTTAAGCCTTGGCACTGTAAAGGAGTTTTATGCTGTTTTTGAGCTTCTCTCGCTGAGATAAGGCTGTTTTTGAAACATTGTGTTTCCTGTGAAATTGTCCACACAAAGTGACTTGAAACCACTTTGCCCATGTAGTGTATCCCATTTGCCAAAGTTCTGAGTATGAAACTTGTTTGTAAACACTTAGTTTAAGCCGTGGCGCTGTGATGCAGTTTTACATTAGGATGAGAAAGTGAGTCTTGAAATGCTGTTTTCTGTGTAATTGCAGACACAAAGTGAAGCCACATTGGCCATGTAGTGTATCCCATTTGCTGATGAAGAAATTTGTTCGTAAACACTTAGTTTAAGCCGTGGCACTGTAAAGCAGTTTTCTGCTGTTTTTGAGCTTCTCTCGCTGAGATAAGGCTGTTTTTGAAACATTGTGTTTCCTGTGAAATTGTCCACACAAAGTGACTTGAAACCACTTTGTCCATGTTGTTTATCCCATTTGCCATAGTAGTGATGAAGAAATTTGTTCGTAAACACTTAGTTTAAGCCGTAAAGGAGTTTTATGCTGTTTTTGAGCTTCTCTCGCTGAGATAAGGCTGTTTTTGAAACATTGTGTTTCCTGTGAAATTGTCCACACAAAGTGACTTGAAACCACTTTGTCCATGTTGTTCATCCCATTTGCCATAGTAGTGATGAAGAAATTTGTTCGTAAACACTTAGTTTAAGCCTTGGCACTGTAAAGGAGTTTTATGCTGTTTTTGAGCTTCTCTCGCTGAGATAAGGCTGTTTTTGAAACATTGTGTTTCCTGTGAAATTGTCCACACAAAGTGACTTGAAACCACTTTGCCCATGTAGTGTATCCCATTTGCCAAAGTTCTGAGTATGAAACTTGTTTGTAAACACTTAGTTTAAGCCGTGGCGCTGTGATGCAGTTTTACATTAGGATGAGAAAGTGAGTCTTGAAATGCTGTTTTCTGTGTAATTGCAGACACAAAGTGAAGCCACATTGGCCATGTAGTGTATCCCATTTGCTGATGAAGAAATTTGTTCGTAAACACTTAGTTTAAGCCGTGGCACTGTAAAGCAGTTTTCTGCTGTTTTTGAGCTTCTCTCGCTGAGATAAGGCTGTTTTTGAAACATTGTGTTTCCTGTGAAATTGTCCACACAAAGTGACTTGAAACCACTTTGTCCATGTTGTTTATCCCATTTGCCATAGTAGTGATGAAGAAATTTGTTCGTAAACACTTAGTTTAAGCCGTAAAGGAGTTTTATGCTGTTTTTGAGCTTCTCTCGCTGAGATAAGGCTGTTTTTGAAACATTGTGTTTCCTGTGAAATTGTCCACACAAAGTGACTTGAAACCACTTTGTCCATGTTGTTCATCCCATTTGCCATAGTAGTGATGAAGAAATTTCTTCGTAAACACTTAGTTTAAGCCTTGGCACTGTAAAGGAGTTTTATGCTGTTTTTGAGCTTCTCTCGCTGAGATAAGGCTGTTTTTGAAACATTGTGTTTCCTGTGAAATTGTCCACACAAAGTGACTTGAAACCACTTTGTCCATGTTGTTTTTCCCATTTGCCATAGTAGTGACGAAGAAATTTGTTCGTAAACACTTAGTTTAAGCCGTAAAGGAGTTTTATGCTGTTTTTGAGCTTCTCTCGCTGAGATAAGGCTGTTTTTGAAACATTGTGTTTCCTGTGAAATTGTCCACACAAAGTGACTTGAAACCACTTTGACCATGTTGTTTATCCCATTTGCCATAGTAGTGATGAAGAAATTTGTTCGTAAACACTTAGTTTAAGCCTTGGTACTGTAAAGGAGTTTTATGCTGTTTTTGAGCTTCTCTCGCTGAGATAAGGCTGTTTTTGAAACATTGTGTTTCCTGTGAAATTGTCCACACAAAGTGACTTGAAACCACTTTGTCCATGTAGTGTATCCCATTTGCCAAAGTTCTGAGTATGAAACTTGTTTGTAAACACTTAGTTTAAGCCGTGGCGCTGTGATGCAGTTTTACATTAGGATGAGAAAGTGAGTCTTGAAATGCTGTTTTCTGTGTAATTGCAGACACAAAGTGAAGCCACATTGGCCATGTAGTGTATCCCATTTGCTGATGAAGAAATTTGTTCGTAAACACTTAGTTTAAGCCGTGGCACTGTAAAGCAGTTTTATGCTGTTTTTGAGCTTCTCTCGCTGAGATAAGGCTGTTTTTGAAACATTGTGTTTCCTGTGAAATTGTCCACACAAAGTGACTTGAAACCACTTTGTCCATGTTGTTTATCCCATTTGCCATAGTAGTGATGAAGAAATTTGTTCGTAAACACTTAGTTTAAGCCGTAAAGGAGTTTTATGCTGTTTTTGAGCTTCTCTCGCTGAGATAAGGCTGTTTTTGAAACATTGTGTTTCCTGTGAAATTGTCCACACAAAGTGACTTGAAACCACTTTGTCCATGTTGTTCATCCCATTTGCCATAGTAGTGATGAAGAAATTTGTTCGTAAACACTTAGTTTAAGCCTTGGCACTGTAAAGGAGTTTTATGCTGTTTTTGAGCTTCTCTCGCTGAGATAAGGCTGTTTTTGAAACATTGTGTTTCCTGTGAAATTGTCCACACAAAGTGACTTGAAACCACTTTGCCCATGTAGTGTATCCCATTTGCCAAAGTTCTGAGTATGAAACTTGTTTGTAAACACTTAGTTTAAGCCGTGGCGCTGTGATGCAGTTTTACATTAGGATGAGAAAGTGAGTCTTGAAATGCTGTTTTCTGTGTAATTGCAGACACAAAGTGAAGCCACATTGGCCATGTAGTGTATCCCATTTGCTGATGAAGAAATTTGTTCGTAAACACTTAGTTTAAGCCGTGGCACTGTAAAGCAGTTTTCTGCTGTTTTTGAGCTTCTCTCGCTGAGATAAGGCTGTTTTTGAAACATTGTGTTTCCTGTGAAATTGTCCACACAAAGTGACTTGAAACCACTTTGTCCATGTTGTTTATCCCATTTGCCATAGTAGTGATGAAGAAATTTGTTCGTAAACACTTAGTTTAAGCCGTAAAGGAGTTTTATGCTGTTTTTGAGCTTCTCTCGCTGAGATAAGGCTGTTTTTGAAACATTGTGTTTCCTGTGAAATTGTCCACACAAAGTGACTTGAAACCACTTTGTCCATGTTGTTCATCCCATTTGCCATAGTAGTGATGAAGAAATTTCTTCGTAAACACTTAGTTTAAGCCTTGGCACTGTAAAGGAGTTTTATGCTGTTTTTGAGCTTCTCTCGCTGAGATAAGGCTGTTTTTGAAACATTGTGTTTCCTGTGAAATTGTCCACACAAAGTGACTTGAAACCACTTTGTCCATGTTGTTTATCCCATTTGCCATAGTAGTGACGAAGAAATTTGTTCGTAAACACTTAGTTTAAGCCGTAAAGGAGTTTTATGCTGTTTTTGAGCTTCTCTCGCTGAGATAAGGCTGTTTTTGAAACATTGTGTTTCCTGTGAAATTGTCCACACAAAGTGACTTGAAACCACTTTGTCCATGTTGTTTATCCCATTTGCCATAGTAGTGATAAAGAAATTTGTTCGTAAACACTTAGTTTAAGCCTTGGCACTGTAAAGCAGTTTTATGCTGTTTTTGAGCTTCTCTCACTGAGATAAGGCTGTTTTTGAAACATTGTGTTTCCTGTGAAATTGTCCACACAAAGTGACTTGAAACCACTTTGTCCATGTAGTGTATCCCATTTGCCAAAGTTCTGAGTATGAAACTTGTTTGTAAACACTTAGTTTAAGCCGTGGCGCTGTGATGCAGTTTTACATTAGGATGAGAAAGTGAGTCTTGAAATGCTGTTTTCTGTGTAATTGCAGACACAAAGTGAAGCCACATTGGCCATGTAGTGTATCCCATTTGCTGATGAAGAAATTTGTTCGTAAACACTTAGTTTAAGCCGTGGCACTGTAAAGCAGTTTTATGCTGTTTTTGAGCTTCTCTCGCTGAGATAAGGCTGTTTTTGAAACATTGTGTTTCCTGTGAAATTGTCCACACAAAGTGACTTGAAACCACTTTGTCCATGTTGTTTATCCCATTTGCCATAGTAGTGATGAAGAAATTTGTTCGTAAACACTTAGTTTAAGCCGTAAAGGAGTTTTATGCTGTTTTTGAGCTTCTCTCGCTGAGATAAGGCTGTTTTTGAAACATTGTGTTTCCTGTGAAATTGTCCACACAAAGTGACTTGAAACCACTTTGTCCATGTTGTTTATCCCATTTGCCATAGTAGTGATGAAGAAATTTGTTCGTAAACACTTAGTTTAAGCCGTAAAGGAGTTTTATGCTGTTTTTGAGCTTCTCTCGCTGAGATAAGGCTGTTTTTGAAACATTGTGTTTCCTGTGAAATTGTCCACACAAAGTGACTTGAAACCACTTTGTCCATGTTGTTTATCCCATTTGCCATAGTAGTGATAAAGAAATTTGTTCGTAAACACTTAGTTTAAGCCTTGGCACTGTAAAGCAGTTTTATGCTGTTTTTGAGCTTCTCTCACTGAGATAAGGCTGTTTTTGAAACATTGTGTTTCCTGTGAAATTGTCCACACAAAGTGACTTGAAACCACTTTGTCCATGTAGTGTATCCCATTTGCCAAAGTTCTGAGTATGAAACTTGTTTGTAAACACTTAGTTTAAGCCGTGGCGCTGTGATGCAGTTTTACATTAGGATGAGAAAGTGAGTCTTGAAATGCTGTTTTCTGTGTAATTGCAGACACAAAGTGAAGCCACATTGGCCATGTAGTGTATCCCATTTGCTGATGAAGAAATTTGTTCGTAAACACTTAGTTTAAGCCGTGGCACTGTAAAGCAGTTTTATGCTGTTTTTGAGCTTCTCTCGCTGAGATAAGGCTGTTTTTGAAACATTGTGTTTCCTGTGAAATTGTCCACACAAAGTGACTTGAAACCACTTTGTCCATGTTGTTTATCCCATTTGCCATAGTAGTGATGAAGAAATTTGTTCGTAAACACTTAGTTTAAGCCGTAAAGGAGTTTTATGCTGTTTTTGAGCTTCTCTCGCTGAGATAAGGCTGTTTTTGAAACATTGTGTTTCCTGTGAAATTGTCCACACAAAGTGACTTGAAACCACTTTGTCCATGTTGTTTATCCCATTTGCCATAGTAGTGATGAAGAAATTTGTTCGTAAACACTTAGTTTAAGCCGTAAAGGAGTTTTATGCTGTTTTTGAGCTTCTCTCGCTGAGATAAGGCTGTTTTTGAAACATTGTGTTTCCTGTGAAATTGTCCACACAAAGTGACTTGAAACCACTTTGTCCATGTTGTTCATCCCATTTGCCATAGTAGTGATGAAGAAATTTGTTCGTAAACACTTAGTTTAAGCCTTGGCACTGTAAAGGAGTTTTATGCTGTTTTTGAGCTTCTCTCGCTGAGATAAGGCTGTTTTTGAAACATTGTGTTTCCTGTGAAATTGTCCACACAAAGTGACTTGAAACCACTTTGCCCATGTAGTGTATCCCATTTGCCAAAGTTCTGAGTATGAAACTTGTTTGTAAACACTTAGTTTAAGCCGTGGCGCTGTGATGCAGTTTTACATTAGGATGAGAAAGTGAGTCTTGAAATGCTGTTTTCTGTGTAATTGCAGACACAAAGTGAAGCCACATTGGCCATGTAGTGTATCCCATTTGCTGATGAAGAAATTTGTTCGTAAACACTTAGTTTAAGCCGTGGCACTGTAAAGCAGTTTTCTGCTGTTTTTGAGCTTCTCTCGCTGAGATAAGGCTGTTTTTGAAACATTGTGTTTCCTGTGAAATTGTCCACACAAAGTGACTTGAAACCACTTTGTCCATGTTGTTTATCCCATTTGCCATAGTAGTGATGAAGAAATTTGTTCGTAAACACTTAGTTTAAGCCGTAAAGGAGTTTTATGCTGTTTTTGAGCTTCTCTCGCTGAGATAAGGCTGTTTTTGAAACATTGTGTTTCCTGTGAAATTGTCCACACAAAGTGACTTGAAACCACTTTGTCCATGTTGTTCATCCCATTTGCCATAGTAGTGATGAAGAAATTTCTTCGTAAACACTTAGTTTAAGCCTTGGCACTGTAAAGGAGTTTTATGCTGTTTTTGAGCTTCTCTCGCTGAGATAAGGCTGTTTTTGAAACATTGTGTTTCCTGTGAAATTGTCCACACAAAGTGACTTGAAACCACTTTGTCCATGTTGTTTATCCCATTTGCCATAGTAGTGACGAAGAAATTTGTTCGTAAACACTTAGTTTAAGCCGTAAAGGAGTTTTATGCTGTTTTTGAGCTTCTCTCGCTGAGATAAGGCTGTTTTTGAAACATTGTGTTTCCTGTGAAATTGTCCACACAAAGTGACTTGAAACCACTTTGTCCATGTTGTTTATCCCATTTGCCATAGTAGTGATAAAGAAATTTGTTCGTAAACACTTAGTTTAAGCCTTGGCACTGTAAAGCAGTTTTATGCTGTTTTTGAGCTTCTCTCACTGAGATAAGGCTGTTTTTGAAACATTGTGTTTCCTGTGAAATTGTCCACACAAAGTGACTTGAAACCACTTTGTCCATGTAGTGTATCCCATTTGCCAAAGTTCTGAGTATGAAACTTGTTTGTAAACACTTAGTTTAAGCCGTGGCGCTGTGATGCAGTTTTACATTAGGATGAGAAAGTGAGTCTTGAAATGCTGTTTTCTGTGTAATTGCAGACACAAAGTGAAGCCACATTGGCCATGTAGTGTATCCCATTTGCTGATGAAGAAATTTGTTCGTAAACACTTAGTTTAAGCCGTGGCACTGTAAAGCAGTTTTATGCTGTTTTTGAGCTTCTCTCGCTGAGATAAGGCTGTTTTTGAAACATTGTGTTTCCTGTGAAATTGTCCACACAAAGTGACTTGAAACCACTTTGTCCATGTTGTTTATCCCATTTGCCATAGTAGTGATGAAGAAATTTGTTCGTAAACACTTAGTTTAAGCCGTAAAGGAGTTTTATGCTGTTTTTGAGCTTCTCTCGCTGAGATAAGGCTGTTTTTGAAACATTGTGTTTCCTGTGAAATTGTCCACACAAAGTGACTTGAAACCACTTTGTCCATGTTGTTCATCCCATTTGCCATAGTAGTGATGAAGAAATTTGTTCGTAAACACTTAGTTTAAGCCTTGGCACTGTAAAGGAGTTTTATGCTGTTTTTGAGCTTCTCTCGCTGAGATAAGGCTGTTTTTGAAACATTGTGTTTCCTGTGAAATTGTCCACACAAAGTGACTTGAAACCACTTTGCCCATGTAGTGTATCCCATTTGCCAAAGTTCTGAGTATGAAACTTGTTTGTAAACACTTAGTTTAAGCCGTGGCGCTGTGATGCAGTTTTACATTAGGATGAGAAAGTGAGTCTTGAAATGCTGTTTTCTGTGTAATTGCAGACACAAAGTGAAGCCACATTGGCCATGTAGTGTATCCCATTTGCTGATGAAGAAATTTGTTCGTAAACACTTAGTTTAAGCCGTGGCACTGTAAAGCAGTTTTATGCTGTTTTTGAGCTTCTCTCGCTGAGATAAGGCTGTTTTTGAAACATTGTGTTTCCTGTGAAATTGTCCACACAAAGTGACTTGAAACCACTTTGTCCATGTTGTTTATCCCATTTGCCATAGTAGTGATGAAGAAATTTGTTCGTAAACACTTAGTTTAAGCCGTAAAGGAGTTTTATGCTGTTTTTGAGCTTCTCTCGCTGAGATAAGGCTGTTTTTGAAACATTGTGTTTCCTGTGAAATTGTCCACACAAAGTGACTTGAAACCACTTTGTCCATGTTGTTTATCCCATTTGCCATAGTAGTGATGAAGAAATTTGTTCGTAAACACTTAGTTTAAGCCGTAAAGGAGTTTTATGCTGTTTTTGAGCTTCTCTCGCTGAGATAAGGCTGTTTTTGAAACATTGTGTTTCCTGTGAAATTGTCCACACAAAGTGACTTGAAACCACTTTGTCCATGTTGTTTATCCCATTTGCCATAGTAGTGATAAAGAAATTTGTTCGTAAACACTTAGTTTAAGCCTTGGCACTGTAAAGCAGTTTTATGCTGTTTTTGAGCTTCTCTCACTGAGATAAGGCTGTTTTTGAAACATTGTGTTTCCTGTGAAATTGTCCACACAAAGTGACTTGAAACCACTTTGTCCATGTAGTGTATCCCATTTGCCAAAGTTCTGAGTATGAAACTTGTTTGTAAACACTTAGTTTAAGCCGTGGCGCTGTGATGCAGTTTTACATTAGGATGAGAAAGTGAGTCTTGAAATGCTGTTTTCTGTGTAATTGCAGACACAAAGTGAAGCCACATTGGCCATGTAGTGTATCCCATTTGCTGATGAAGAAATTTGTTCGTAAACACTTAGTTTAAGCCGTGGCACTGTAAAGCAGTTTTATGCTGTTTTTGAGCTTCTCTCGCTGAGATAAGGCTGTTTTTGAAACATTGTGTTTCCTGTGAAATTGTCCACACAAAGTGACTTGAAACCACTTTGTCCATGTTGTTTATCCCATTTGCCATAGTAGTGATGAAGAAATTTGTTCGTAAACACTTAGTTTAAGCCGTAAAGGAGTTTTATGCTGTTTTTGAGCTTCTCTCGCTGAGATAAGGCTGTTTTTGAAACATTGTGTTTCCTGTGAAATTGTCCACACAAAGTGACTTGAAACCACTTTGTCCATGTTGTTTATCCTATTTGCCATAGTAGTGATGAAGAAATTTGTTCGTAAACACTTAGTTTAAGCCGTAAAGGAGTTTTATGCTGTTTTTGAGCTTCTCTCGCTGAGATAAGGCTGTTTTTGAAACATTGTGTTTCCTGTGAAATTGTCCACACAAAGTGACTTGAAACCACTTTGTCCATGTTGTTCATCCCATTTGCCATAGTAGTGATGAAGAAATTTGTTCGTAAACACTTAGTTTAAGCCTTGGCACTGTAAAGGAGTTTTATGCTGTTTTTGAGCTTCTCTCGCTGAGATAAGGCTGTTTTTGAAACATTGTGTTTCCTGTGAAATTGTCCACACAAAGTGACTTGAAACCACTTTGCCCATGTAGTGTATCCCATTTGCCAAAGTTCTGAGTATGAAACTTGTTTGTAAACACTTAGTTTAAGCCGTGGCGCTGTGATGCAGTTTTAAATTAGGATGAGAAAGTGAGTCTTGAAATGCTGTTTTCTGTGTAATTGCAGACACAAAGTGAAGCCACATTGGCCATGTAGTGTATCCCATTTGCTGATGAAGAAATTTGTTCGTAAACACTTAGTTTAAGCCGTGGCACTGTAAAGCAGTTTTATGCTGTTTTTGAGCTTCTCTCGCTGAGATAAGGCTGTTTTTGAAACATTGTGTTTCCTGTGAAATTGTCCACACAAAGTGACTTGAAACCACTTTGTCCATGTTGTTTATCCCATTTGCCATAGTAGTGATGAAGAAATTTGTTCGTAAACACTTAGTTTAAGCCGTAAAGGAGTTTTATGCTGTTTTTGAGCTTCTCTCGCTGAGATAAGGCTGTTTTTGAAACATTGTGTTTCCTGTGAAATTGTCCACACAAAGTGACTTGAAACCACTTTGTCCATGTTGTTCATCCCATTTGCCATAGTAGTGATGAAGAAATTTGTTCGTAAACACTTAGTTTAAGCCTTGGCACTGTAAAGGAGTTTTATGCTGTTTTTGATCTTCTCTCACTGAGATAAGGCTGTTTTTGAAACATTGTGTTTCCTGTGAAATTGTCCACACAAAGTGACTTGAAACCACTTTGTCCATGTAGTGTATCCCATTTGCCAAAGTTCTGAGTATGAAACTTGTTTGTAAACACTTAGTTTAAGCCGTGGCGCTGTGATGCAGTTTTACATTAGGATGAGAAAGTGAGTCTTGAAATGCTGTTTTCTGTGTAATTGCAGACACAAAGTGAAGCCACATTGGCCATGTAGTGTATCCCATTTGCTGATGAAGAAATTTGTTCGTAAACACTTAGTTTAAGCCGTGGCACTGTAAAGCAGTTTTATGCTGTTTTTGAGCTTCTCTCGCTGAGATAAGGATGTTTTTGAAACATTGTGGTTTCCTGTGAAATTGTCCCACACAAAGTGACTTGAAACCACTTTGCCCATGTAGTGTATCCCAATTTGCCAAAGTTCTGAGTATGAAACTTGTTTGTAAACACTTAGTTTAAGCCGTGGGCGCTGTGATGCAGTTTTACATTAGGATGAGAAAGTGAGTCTTGAAATGCTGTTTTCTGTGTAATTTGCAGACACAAAGTGAAGCCACATTGGCCATGTAGTGTATCCCATTTGCTGATGAAGAAATTTGTTCGTAAAACACTTAGTTCAAGCCGTGGCACTGTAAAGCAGTTTTCTGCTGTTTTTGAGCTTCTCTCGCTGAGATAAGGCTGTTTTTGAAACATTGTGTTTCCTGTGAAATTGTCCACACAAAGTGACTTGAAACCCACTTTGTCCATGTTGTTATCCCATTTGCCATAGTAGTGATGAAGAAATTTGTTCGTAAACACTTAGTTTAAGCCGTAAAGGAGTTTTATGCTGTTTTTGAGCTTTTCTCGCTGAGATAAGGCTGTTTTTGAAACATTGTGTTTCCTGTGAAATTGTCCACATAAAGTGACTTGAAACCACTTTGTCCATGTTGTTCATCCATTTGCCATAGTAGTGATGAAGAAATTTGTTCGTAAACACTTAGTTTAAGCCTTGGCAATGTAAAGGAGTTTTATGCTGTTTTTGAGCTTCTCTCGACTGAGATAAGGCTGTTTTTGAAACATTGTGTTTCCTGTGAAATTGTCCACACATAGTGACTTGAAACCACTTTGTCCCATGTTGTTTATCCCATTTGCCATAGTAGTGATGAAGAAATTTGTTCGTAAACACTTAGTTTAAGCCGTAAAGGAGTTTTATGCTGTTTTTGAGCTTCTCTCGCTGAGATAAGGCTGTTTTTGAAACATTGTGTTTCCTGTGAAATTGTCCACACAAAGTGACTTGAAACCACTTTGTCCATGTTGTTTATCCCATTTGCCATAGTAGTGATGAAGAAATTTGTTCGTAAACACTTAGTTTAAGCCGTAAAGGAATTTTATGCTGTTTTTGAGCTTCTCTCGCTGAGATAAGGCTGTTTTTGAAACATTGTGTTTCCTGTGAAATTGTCCACACAAAGTGACTTGAAACCACTTTGCCCATGTAGTGTTATACCATTTGCCAAAGTTCTGAGTATGAAACTTGTTTGTAAACACTTAGTTTAAGCCGTGGCGCTGTGATGCAGTTTTAAATTAGGATGAGAATGTGAGTACTTGAAATGCTGTTTATCTGTGTGTAATTGCAGACACAAAGTGAAGCCACATTGGCCATGTAGTGTATCCCATTTTGCTGATGAAGAAATTTGTTCGTAAACACTTAGTTTAAGCCGTGGCACTGTAAAGCAGTTTTATGCTGTTTTTGAGCTTCTCTCGCTGAGATAAGGCTGTTTTTGAAACATTGTGTTTCCTGTGAAATTGTCCACACAAAGTGACTTGAAACCACTTTGCCTATGTAGTGTATCCCATTTGCCAAAGTTCTGAGTATGAAACTTGTTTGTAAACACTTAGTTTAAGCCGTGGCGCTGTGATGCAGTTTTACATTAGGATGAGAAAGTGAGTCTTGAAATGCTGTTTTCTGTGTAATTGCAGACACAAAGTGAAGCCACATTGGCCATGTAGTGTATCCCATTTGCTGATGAAGAAATTTGTTCTTAAAAACACTTAGTTTAAGCCGTGGCACTGTAAAGCAGTTTTATGCTGTTTTTGAGCTTCTCTCGCTGAGATAAGGCTGTTTTTGAAACATTGTGTTTCCTGTGAAATTGTCCACACAAAGTGACTTGAAACCACTTTGTCCATGTTGTTTATCCCATTTGCCATAGTAGTGATGAAGAAATTTGTTCGTAAACACTTAGTTTAAGCCGTAAAGGAGTTTTATGCTGTTTTTGAGCTTTTCTCGCTGAGATAAGGCTGTTTTTGAAACATTGTGTTTCCTGTGAAATTGTCCACATAAAGTGACTTGAAACCACTTTGTCCATGTTGTTCATCCCATTTGCCATAGTAGTGATGAAGAAATTTGTTCGTAAACACTTAGTTTAAGCCTTGGCACTGTAAAGGAGTTTTATGCTGTTTTTGAGCTTCTCTCGCTGAGATAAGGCTGTTTTTGAAACATTGTGTTTCCTGTGAAATTGTCCACACAAAGTGACTTGAAACCACTTTGTCCATGTTGTTTATCCCATTTGCCATAGTAGTGATGAAGAAATTTGTTCGTAAACACTTAGTTTAAGCCGTAAAGGAGTTTTATGCTGTTTTTGAGCTTCTCTCGCTGAGATAAGGCTGTTTTTGAAACATTGTGTTTCCTGTGAAATTGTCCACACAAAGTGACTTGAAACCACTTTGTCCATGTTGTTTATCCCATTTGCCATAGTAGTGATGAAGAAATTTGTTCGTAAACACTTAGTTTAAGCCGTAAAGGAATTTTATGCTGTTTTTGAGCTTCTCTCGCTGAGATAAGGCTGTTTTTGAAACATTGTGTTTCCTGTGAAATTGTCCACACAAAGTGACTTGAAACCACTTTGTCCATGTTGTTTATCCCATTTGCCATAGTAGTGATGAAGAAATTTGTTCGTAAACACTTAGTTTAAGCCGTAAAGGAATTTTATGCTGTTTTTGAGCTTCTCTCGCTGAGATAAGGCTGTTTTTGAAACATTGTGTTTCCTGTGAAATTGTCCACACAAAGTGACTTGAAACCACTTTGTCCATGTTGTTCATCCCATTTGCCATAGTAGTGATGAAGAAATTTGTTCGTAAACACTTAGTTTAAGCCTTGGCACTGTAAAGGAGTTTTATGCTGTTTTTGAGCTTCTCTCGCTGAGATAAGGCTGTTTTTGAAACATTGTGTTTCCTGTGAAATTGTCCACACAAAGTGACTTGAAACCACTTTGCCCATGTAGTGTATCCCATTTGCCAAAGTTCTGAGTATGAAACTTGTTTGTAAACACTTAGTTTAAGCCGTGGCGCTGTGATGCAGTTTTAAATTAGGATGAGAAAGTGAGTCTTGAAATGCTGTTTTCTGTGTAATTGCAGACACAAAGTGAAGCCACATTGGCCATGTAGTGTATCCCATTTGCTGATGAAGAAATTTGTTCGTAAACACTTAGTTTAAGCCGTGGCACTGTAAAGCAGTTTTATGCTGTTTTTGAGCTTCTCTCGCTGAGATAAGGCTGTTTTTGAAACATTGTGTTTCCTGTGAAATTGTCCACACAAAGTGACTTGAAACCACTTTGTCCATGTTGTTTATCCCATTTGCCATAGTAGTGATGAAGAAATTTGTTCGTAAACACTTAGTTTAAGCCGTAAAGGAGTTTTATGCTGTTTTTGAGCTTCTCTCGCTGAGATAAGGCTGTTTTTGAAACATTGTGTTTCCTGTGAAATTGTCCACACAAAGTGACTTGAAACCACTTTGTCCATGTTGTTCATCCCATTTGCCATAGTAGTGATGAAGAAATTTGTTCGTAAACACTTAGTTTAAGCCTTGGCACTGTAAAGGAGTTTTATGCTGTTTTTGATCTTCTCTCACTGAGATAAGGCTGTTTTTGAAACATTGTGTTTCCTGTGAAATTGTCCACACAAAGTGACTTGAAACCACTTTGTCCATGTAGTGTATCCCATTTGCCAAAGTTCTGAGTATGAAACTTGTTTGTAAACACTTAGTTTAAGCCGTGGCGCTGTGATGCAGTTTTACATTAGGATGAGAAAGTGAGTCTTGAAATGCTGTTTTCTGTGTAATTGCAGACACAAAGTGAAGCCACATTGGCCATGTAGTGTATCCCATTTGCTGATGAAGAAATTTGTTCGTAAACACTTAGTTTAAGCCGTGGCACTGTAAAGCAGTTTTATGCTGTTTTTGAGCTTCTCTCGCTGAGATAAGGCTGTTTTTGAAACATTGTGTTTCCTGTGAAATTGTCCACACAAAGTGACTTGAAACCACTTTGCCCATGTAGTGTATCCCATTTGCCAAAGTTCTGAGTATGAAACTTGTTTGTAAACACTTAGTTTAAGCCGTGGCGCTGTGATGCAGTTTTACATTAGGATGAGAAAGTGAGTCTTGAAATGCTGTTTTCTGTGTAATTGCAGACACAAAGTGAAGCCACATTGGCCATGTAGTGTATCCCATTTGCTGATGAAGAAATTTGTTCGTAAACACTTAGTTCAAGCCGTGGCACTGTAAAGCAGTTTTCTGCTGTTTTTGAGCTTCTCTCGCTGAGATAAGGCTGTTTTTGAAACATTGTGTTTCCTGTGAAATTGTCCACACAAAGTGACTTGAAACCACTTTGTCCATGTTGTTTATCCCATTTGCCATAGTAGTGATGAAGAAATTTGTTCGTAAACACTTAGTTTAAGCCGTAAAGGAGTTTTATGCTGTTTTTGAGCTTTTCTCGCTGAGATAAGGCTGTTTTTGAAACATTGTGTTTCCTGTGAAATTGTCCACATAAAGTGACTTGAAACCACTTTGTCCATGTTGTTCATCCCATTTGCCATAGTAGTGATGAAGAAATTTGTTCGTAAACACTTAGTTTAAGCCTTGGCACTGTAAAGGAGTTTTATGCTGTTTTTGAGCTTCTCTCGCTGAGATAAGGCTGTTTTTGAAACATTGTGTTTCCTGTGAAATTGTCCACACAAAGTGACTTGAAACCACTTTGTCCATGTTGTTTATCCCATTTGCCATAGTAGTGATGAAGAAATTTGTTCGTAAACACTTAGTTTAAGCCGTAAAGGAGTTTTATGCTGTTTTTGAGCTTCTCTCGCTGAGATAAGGCTGTTTTTGAAACATTGTGTTTCCTGTGAAATTGTCCACACAAAGTGACTTGAAACCACTTTGTCCATGTTGTTTATCCCATTTGCCATAGTAGTGATGAAGAAATTTGTTCGTAAACACTTAGTTTAAGCCGTAAAGGAATTTTATGCTGTTTTTGAGCTTCTCTCGCTGAGATAAGGCTGTTTTTGAAACATTGTGTTTCCTGTGAAATTGTCCACACAAAGTGACTTGAAACCACTTTGCCCATGTAGTGTATCCCATTTGCCAAAGTTCTGAGTATGAAACTTGTTTGTAAACACTTAGTTTAAGCCGTGGCGCTGTGATGCAGTTTTAAATTAGGATGAGAAAGTGAGTCTTGAAATGCTGTTTTCTGTGTAATTGCAGACACAAAGTGAAGCCACATTGGCCATGTAGTGTATCCCATTTGCTGATGAAGAAATTTGTTCGTAAACACTTAGTTTAAGCCGTGGCACTGTAAAGCAGTTTTATGCTGTTTTTGAGCTTCTCTCGCTGAGATAAGGCTGTTTTTGAAACATTGTGTTTCCTGTGAAATTGTCCACACAAAGTGACTTGAAACCACTTTGCCTATGTAGTGTATCCCATTTGCCAAAGTTCTGAGTATGAAACTTGTTTGTAAACACTTAGTTTAAGCCGTGGCGCTGTGATGCAGTTTTACATTAGGATGAGAAAGTGAGTCTTGAAATGCTGTTTTCTGTGTAATTGCAGACACAAAGTGAAGCCACATTGGCCATGTAGTGTATCCCATTTGCTGATGAAGAAATTTGTTCTTAAAAACACTTAGTTTAAGCCGTGGCACTGTAAAGCAGTTTTATGCTGTTTTTGAGCTTCTCTCGCTGAGATAAGGCTGTTTTTGAAACATTGTGTTTCCTGTGAAATTGTCCACACAAAGTGACTTGAAACCACTTTGTCCATGTTGTTTATCCCATTTGCCATAGTAGTGATGAAGAAATTTGTTCGTAAACACTTAGTTTAAGCCGTAAAGGAGTTTTATGCTGTTTTTGAGCTTTTCTCGCTGAGATAAGGCTGTTTTTGAAACATTGTGTTTCCTGTGAAATTGTCCACATAAAGTGACTTGAAACCACTTTGTCCATGTTGTTCATCCCATTTGCCATAGTAGTGATGAAGAAATTTGTTCGTAAACACTTAGTTTAAGCCTTGGCACTGTAAAGGAGTTTTATGCTGTTTTTGAGCTTCTCTCGCTGAGATAAGGCTGTTTTTGAAACATTGTGTTTCCTGTGAAATTGTCCACACAAAGTGACTTGAAACCACTTTGTCCATGTTGTTTATCCCATTTGCCATAGTAGTGATGAAGAAATTTGTTCGTAAACACTTAGTTTAAGCCGTAAAGGAGTTTTATGCTGTTTTTGAGCTTCTCTCGCTGAGATAAGGCTGTTTTTGAAACATTGTGTTTCCTGTGAAATTGTCCACACAAAGTGACTTGAAACCACTTTGTCCATGTTGTTTATCCCATTTGCCATAGTAGTGATGAAGAAATTTGTTCGTAAACACTTAGTTTAAGCCGTAAAGGAATTTTATGCTGTTTTTGAGCTTCTCTCGCTGAGATAAGGCTGTTTTTGAAACATTGTGTTTCCTGTGAAATTGTCCACACAAAGTGACTTGAAACCACTTTGTCCATGTTGTTTATCCCATTTGCCATAGTAGTGATGAAGAAATTTGTTCGTAAACACTTAGTTTAAGCCGTAAAGGAATTTTATGCTGTTTTTGAGCTTCTCTCGCTGAGATAAGGCTGTTTTTGAAACATTGTGTTTCCTGTGAAATTGTCCACACAAAGTGACTTGAAACCACTTTGCCTATGTAGTGTATCCCATTTGCCAAAGTTCTGAGTATGAAACTTGTTTGTAAACACTTAGTTTAAGCCGTGGCGCTGTGATGCAGTTTTACATTAGGATGAGAAAGTGAGTCTTGAAATGCTGTTTTCTGTGTAATTGCAGACACAAAGTGAAGCCACATTGGCCATGTAGTGTATCCCATTTGCTGATGAAGAAATTTGTTCTTAAAAACACTTAGTTTAAGCCGTGGCACTGTAAAGCAGTTTTATGCTGTTTTTGAGCTTCTCTCGCTGAGATAAGGCTGTTTTTGAAACATTGTGTTTCCTGTGAAATTGTCCACACAAAGTGACTTGAAACCACTTTGTCCATGTTGTTTATCCCATTTGCCATAGTAGTGATGAAGAAATTTGTTCGTAAACACTTAGTTTAAGCCGTAAAGGAGTTTTATGCTGTTTTTGAGCTTTTCTCGCTGAGATAAGGCTGTTTTTGAAACATTGTGTTTCCTGTGAAATTGTCCACATAAAGTGACTTGAAACCACTTTGTCCATGTTGTTCATCCCATTTGCCATAGTAGTGATGAAGA
The DNA here is from genome assembly GCF_022577435.1 of Embiotoca jacksoni. Taxonomy (NCBI): domain Eukaryota; kingdom Metazoa; phylum Chordata; class Actinopteri; family Embiotocidae; genus Embiotoca; species Embiotoca jacksoni. The sequence continues at coordinate 29,083 of NW_027185306.1, read as the reverse complement.
AATTTGTTCGTAAACACTTAGTTTAAGCCTTGGCACTGTAAAGGAGTTTTATGCTGTTTTTGAGCTTCTCTCGCTGAGATAAGGCTGTTTTTGAAACATTGTGTTTCCTGTGAAATTGTCCACACAAAGTGACTTGAAACCACTTTGTCCATGTTGTTTATCCCATTTGCCATAGTAGTGATGAAGAAATTTGTTCGTAAACACTTAGTTTAAGCCGTAAAGGAGTTTTATGCTGTTTTTGAGCTTCTCTCGCTGAGATAAGGCTGTTTTTGAAACATTGTGTTTCCTGTGAAATTGTCCACACAAAGTGACTTGAAACCACTTTGTCCATGTTGTTTATCCCATTTGCCATAGTAGTGATGAAGAAATTTGTTCGTAAACACTTAGTTTAAGCCGTAAAGGAATTTTATGCTGTTTTTGAGCTTCTCTCGCTGAGATAAGGCTGTTTTTGAAACATTGTGTTTCCTGTGAAATTGTCCACACAAAGTGACTTGAAACCACTTTGCCCATGTAGTGTATCCCATTTGCCAAAGTTCTGAGTATGAAACTTGTTTGTAAACACTTAGTTTAAGCCGTGGCGCTGTGATGCAGTTTTAAATTAGGATGAGAAAGTGAGTCTTGAAATGCTGTTTTCTGTGTAATTGCAGACACAAAGTGAAGCCACATTGGCCATGTAGTGTATCCCATTTGCTGATGAAGAAATTTGTTCGTAAACACTTAGTTTAAGCCGTGGCACTGTAAAGCAGTTTTATGCTGTTTTTGAGCTTCTCTCGCTGAGATAAGGCTGTTTTTGAAACATTGTGTTTCCTGTGAAATTGTCCACACAAAGTGACTTGAAACCACTTTGCCCATGTAGTGTATCCCATTTGCCAAAGTTCTGAGTATGAAACTTGTTTGTAAACACTTAGTTTAAGCCGTGGCGCTGTGATGCAGTTTTACATTAGGATGAGAAAGTGAGTCTTGAAATGCTGTTTTCTGTGTAATTGCAGACACAAAGTGAAGCCACATTGGCCATGTAGTGTATCCCATTTGCTGATGAAGAAATTTGTTCTTAAAAACACTTAGTTTAAGCCGTGGCACTGTAAAGCAGTTTTATGCTGTTTTTGAGCTTCTCTCGCTGAGATAAGGCTGTTTTTGAAACATTGTGTTTCCTGTGAAATTGTCCACACAAAGTGACTTGAAACCACTTTGTCCATGTTGTTTATCCCATTTGCCATAGTAGTGATGAAGAAATTTGTTCGTAAACACTTAGTTTAAGCCGTAAAGGAGTTTTATGCTGTTTTTGAGCTTCTCTCGCTGAGATAAGGCTGTTTTTGAAACATTGTGTTTCCTGTGAAATTGTCCACACAAAGTGACTTGAAACCATTTTGTCCATGTTGTTCATCCCATTTGTCATAGTAGTGATGAAGAAATTTGTTCGTAAACACTTAGTTTAAGCCTTGGCACTGTAAAGGAGTTTTATGCTGTTTTTGAGCTTCTCTCGCTGAGATAAGGCTGTTTTTGAAACATTGTGTTTCCTGTGAAATTGTCCACACAAAGTGACTTGAAACCACTTTGCCCATGTAGTGTATCCCATTTGCCAAAGTTCTGAGTATGAAACTTGTTTGTAAACACTTAGTTTAAGCCGTGGCGCTGTGATGCAGTTTTACATTAGGATGAGAAAGTGAGTCTTGAAATGCTGTTTTCTGTGTAATTGCAGACACAAAGTGAAGCCACATTGGCCATGTAGTGTATCCCATTTGCTGATGAAGAAATTTGTTCGTAAACACTTAGTTTAAGCCGTGGCACTGTAAAGCAGTTTTCTGCTGTTTTTGAGCTTCTCTCGCTGAGATAAGGCTGTTTTTGAAACATTGTGTTTCCTGTGAAATTGTCCACACAAAGTGACTTGAAACCACTTTGTCCATGTTGTTTATCCCATTTGCCATAGTAGTGATGAAGAAATTTGTTCGTAAACACTTAGTTTAAGCCGTAAAGGAGTTTTATGCTGTTTTTGAGCTTCTCTCACTGAGATAAGGTTGTTTTTGAAACATCGTGTTTCCTGTGAAATTGTCCACACAAAGTGACTTGAAACCACTTTGCCCATGTAGTGTATCCCATTTGCCATAGTAGTGATAAAGAAATTTGTTCGTAAACACTTAGTTTAAGCCTTGGCACTGTAAAGCAGTTTTATGCTGTTTTTGAGCTTCTCTCACTGAGATAAGGCTGTTTTTGAAACATTGTGTTTCCTGTGAAATTGTCCACACAAAGTGACTTGAAACCACTTTGCCCATGTAGTGTATCCCATTTGCCAAAGTTCTGAGTATGAAACTTGTTTGTAAACACTTAGTTTAAGCCGTGGCGCTGTGATGCAGTTTTACATTAGGATGAGAAAGTGAGTCTTGAAATGCTGTTTTCTGTGTAATTGCAGACACAAAGTGAAGCCACATTGGCCATGTAGTGTATCCCATTTGCTGATGAAGAAATTTGTTCGTAAACACTTAGTTTAAGCCGTGGCACTGTAAAGCAGTTTTCTGCTGTTTTTGAGCTTCTCTCGCTGAGATAAGGCTGTTTTTGAAACATTGTGTTTCCTGTGAAATTGTCCACACAAAGTGACTTGAAACCACTTTGTCCATGTTGTTTATCCCATTTGCCATAGTAGTGATGAAGAAATTTGTTCGTAAACACTTAGTTTAAGCCGTAAAGGAGTTTTATGCTGTTTTTGAGCTTTTCTCGCTGAGATAAGGCTGTTTTTGAAACATTGTGTTTCCTGTGAAATTGTCCACACAAAGTGACTTGAAACCACTTTGTCCATGTTGTTCATCCCATTTGCCATAGTAGTGATGAAGAAATTTGTTCGTTTAAGTTTAAGCCTTGGCACTGTAAAGGAGTTTTATGCTGTTTTTGAGCTTCTCTCGCTGAGATAAGGCTGTTTTTGAAACATTGTTTTTCCTGTGAAATTGTCCACACAAAGTGACTTGAATCCACTTTGCCCATGTAGTGTATCCCATTTGCCAAAGTTCTGAGTATGAAACTTGTTTGTAAACACTTAGTTTAAGCCGTGGCGCTGTGATGCAGTTTTACATTAGGATGAGAAAGTGAGTCTTGAAATGCTGTTTTCTGTGTAATTGCAGACACAAAGTGAAGCCACATTGGCCATGTAGTGTATCCCATTTGCTGATGAAGAAATTTGTTCGTAAACACTTAGTTTAAGCCGTGGCACTGTAAAGCAGTTTTATGCTGTTTTTGAGCTTCTCTCGCTGAGATAAGGCTGTTTTTGAAACATTGTGTTTCCTGTGAAATTGTCCACACAAAGTGACTTGAAACCATTTTGTCCATGTTGTTTATCCCATTTGCCATAGTATTGATGAAGAAATTTGTTCGTAAACACTTAGTTTAAGCCTTGGCACTGTAAAGGAGTTTTATGCTGTTTTTGAGCTTCTCTCGCTGAGATAAGGCTGTTTTTGAAACATTGTGTTTCCTGTGAAATTGTCCACACAAAGTGACTTGAAACCACTTTGCCCATGTAGTGTATCCCATTTGCCAAAGTTCTGAGTATGAAACTTGTTTGTAAACACTTAGTTTAAGCCGTGGCGCTGTGATGCAGTTTTACATTAGGATGAGAAAGTGAGTCTTGAAATGCTGTTTTCTGTGTAATTGCAGACACAAAGTGAAGCCACATTGGCCATGTAGTGTATCCCATTTGCTGATGAAGAAATTTGTTCGTAAACACTTAGTTTAAGCCGTGGCACTGTAAAGCAGTTTTATGCTGTTTTTGAGCTTCTCTCGCTGAGATAAGGCTGTTTTTGAAACATTGTGTTTCCTGTGAAATTGTCCACACAAAGTGACTTGAAACCACTTTGTCCATGTTGTTTATCCCATTTGCCATAGTAGTGATGAAGAAATTTGTTCGTAAACACTTAGTTTAAGCCGTAAAGGAGTTTTATGCTGTTTTTGAGCTTTTCTCGCTGAGATAAGGCTGTTTTTGAAACATTGTGTTTCCTGTGAAATTGTCCACACAAAGTGACTTGAAACCACTTTGTCCATGTTGTTCATCCCATTTGCCAAAGTTCTGAGTATGAAACTTGTTTGTAAACACTTAGTTTAAGCCGTGGCGCTGTGATGCAGTTTTACATTAGGATGAGAAAGTGAGTCTTGAAATGCTGTTTTCTGTGTAATTGCAGACACAAAGTGAAGCCACATTGGCCATGTAGTGTATCCCATTTGCTGATGAAGAAATTTGTTCGTAAACACTTAGTTTAAGCCGTGGCACTGTAAAGCAGTTTTATGCTGTTTTTGAGCTTCTCTCGCTGAGATAAGGCTGTTTTTGAAACATTGTGTTTCCTGTGAAATTGTCCACACAAAGTGACTTGAAACCACTTTGTCCATGTTGTTTATCCCATTTGCCATAGTAGTGATGAAGAAATTTGTTCGTAAACACTTAGTTTAAGCCGTAAAGGAGTTTTATGCTGTTTTTGAGCTTCTCTCGCTGAGATAAGGCTGTTTTTGAAACATTGTGTTTCCTGTGAAATTGTCCACACAAAGTGACTTGAAACCACTTTGTCCATGTTGTTCATCCCATTTGCCATAGTAGTGATGAAGAAATTTGTTCGTAAACACTTAGTTTAAGCCTTGGCACTGTAAAGGAGTTTTATGCTGTTTTTGAGCTTCTCTCGCTGAGATAAGGCTGTTTTTGAAACATTGTGTTTCCTGTGAAATTGTCCACACAAAGTGACTTGAAACCAGTTTGCCCATGTAGTGTATCCCATTTGCCAAAGTTCTGAGTATGAAACTTGTTTGTAAACACTTAGTTTAAGCCGTGGCGCTGTGATGCAGTTTTACATTAGGATGAGAAAGTGAGTCTTGAAATGCTGTTTTCTGTGTAATTGCAGACACAAAGTGAAGCCACATTGGCCATGTAGTGTATCCCATTTGCTGATGAAGAAATTTGTTCGTAAACACTTAGTTTAAGCCGTGGCACTGTAAAGCAGTTTTCTGCTGTTTTTGAGCTTCTCTCGCTGAGATAAGGCTGTTTTTGAAACATTGTGTTTCCTGTGAAATTGTCCACACAAAGTGACTTGAAACCACTTTGTCCATGTTGTTTATCCCATTTGCCATAGTAGTGATGAAGAAATTTGTTCGTAAACACTTAGTTTAAGCCGTAAAGGAGTTTTATGCTGTTTTTGAGCTTCTCTCACTGAGATAAGGCTGTTTTTGAAACATTGTGTTTCCTGTGAAATTGTCCACACAAAGTGACTTGAAACCACTTTGTCCATGTTGTTTATCCCATTTGCCATAGTAGTGATGAAGAAATTTGTTCGTAAACACTTAGTTTAAGCCGTAAAGGAGTTTTATGCTGTTTTTGAGCTTCTCTCGCTGAGATAAGGCTGTTTTTGAAACATTGTGTTTCCTGTGAAATTGTCCACACAAAGTGACTTGAAACCACTTTGTCCATGTTGTTCATCCCATTTGCCATAGTAGTGATGAAGAAATTTGTTCGTAAACACTTAGTTTAAGCCTTGGCACTGTAAAGCAGTTTTATGCTGTTTTTGAGCTTCTCTCACTGAGATAAGGCTGTTTTTGAAACATTGTGTTTCCTGTGAAATTGTCCACACAAAGTGACTTGAAACCACTTTGTCCATGTAGTGTATCCCATTTGCCAAAGTTCTGAGTATGAAACTTGTTTGTAAACACTTAGTTTAAGCCGTGGCGCTGTGATGCAGTTTTACATTAGGATGAGAAAGTGAGTCTTGAAATGCTGTTTTCTGTGTAATTGCAGACACAAAGTGAAGCCACATTGGCCATGTAGTGTATCCCATTTGCTGATGAAGAAATTTGTTCGTAAACACTTAGTTTAAGCCGTGGCACTGTAAAGCAGTTTTATGCTGTTTTTGAGCTTCTCTCGCTGAGATAAGGCTGTTTTTGAAACATTGTGTTTCCTGTGAAATTGTCCACACAAAGTGACTTGAAACCACTTTGTCCATGTTGTTTATCCCATTTGCCATAGTAGTGATGAAGAAATTTGTTCGTAAACACTTAGTTTAAGCCGTAAAGGAGTTTTATGCTGTTTTTGAGCTTCTCTCGCTGAGATAAGGCTGTTTTTGAAACATTGTGTTTCCTGTGAAATTGTCCACACAAAGTGACTTGAAACCACTTTGTCCATGTTGTTCATCCCATTTGCCATAGTAGTGATGAAGAAATTTGTTCGTAAACACTTAGTTTAAGCCTTGGCACTGTAAAGGAGTTTTATGCTGTTTTTGAGCTTCTCTCGCTGAGATAAGGCTGTTTTTGAAACATTGTGTTTCCTGTGAAATTGTCCACACAAAGTGACTTGAAACCACTTTGCCCATGTAGTGTATCCCATTTGCCAAAGTTCTGAGTATGAAACTTGTTTGTAAACACTTAGTTTAAGCCGTGGCGCTGTGATGCAGTTTTACATTAGGATGAGAAAGTGAGTCTTGAAATGCTGTTTTCTGTGTAATTGCAGACACAAAGTGAAGCCACATTGGCCATGTAGTGTATCCCATTTGCTGATGAAGAAATTTGTTCGTAAACACTTAGTTTAAGCCGTAAAGGAGTTTTATGCTGTTTTTGAGCTTCTCTCGCTGAGATAAGGCTGTTTTTGAAACATTGTGTTTCCTGTGAAATTGTCCACACAAAGTGACTTGAAACCACTTTGTCCATGTTGTTTATCCCATTTGCCATAGTAGTGATGAAGAAATTTGTTCGTAAACACTTAGTTTAAGCCGTAAAGGAGTTTTATGCTGTTTTTTGAGCTTCTCTCGCTGAGATAAGGCTGTTTTTGAAACATTGTGTTTCCTGTGAAATTGTCCACACAAAGTGACTTGAAACCACTTTGACCATGTTGTTTATCCCATTTGCCATAGTAGTGATGAAGAAATTTGTTCGTAAACACTTAGTTTAAGCCGTAAAGGAGTTTTATGCTGTTTTTGAGCTTCTCTCGCTGAGATAAGGCTGTTTTTGAAACATTGTGTTTCCTGTGAAATTGTCCACACAAAGTGACTTGAAACCACTTTGTCCATGTTGTTTATCCCATTTGCCATAGTAGTGATAAAGAAATTTGTTCGTAAACACTTAGTTTAAGCCTTGGCACTGTAAAGCAGTTTTATGCTGTTTTTGAGCTTCTCTCACTGAGATAAGGCTGTTTTTGAAACATTGTGTTTCCTGTGAAATTGTCCACACAAAGTGACTTGAAACCACTTTGTCCATGTAGTGTATCCCATTTGCCAAAGTTCTGAGTATGAAACTTGTTTGTAAACACTTAGTTTAAGCCGTGGCGCTGTGATGCAGTTTTACATTAGGATGAGAAAGTGAGTCTTGAAATGCTGTTTTCTGTGTAATTGCAGACACAAAGTGAAGCCACATTGGCCATGTAGTGTATCCCATTTGCTGATGAAGAAATTTGTTCGTAAACACTTAGTTTAAGCCGTGGCACTGTAAAGCAGTTTTCTGCTGTTTTTGAGCTTCTCTCGCTGAGATAAGGCTGTTTTTGAAACATTGTGTTTCCTTGTGAAATTGTCCACACAAAGTGACTTGAAACCACTTTGTCCATGTTGTTCATCCCATTTGCCATAGTAGTGATGTAGAAATTTGTTCGTAAACACTTAGTTTAAGCCTTGGCACTGTAAAGGAGTTTTATGCTGTTTTTGAGCTTCTCTCGCTGAGATAAGGCTGTTTTTGAAACATTGTGTTTCCTGTGAAATTGTCCACACAAAGTGACTTGAAACCACTTTGTCCATGTTGTTTTTCCCATTTGCCATAGTAGTGATGAAGAAATTTGTTCGTAAACACTTAGTTTAAGCCGTAAAGGAGTTTTATGCTGTTTTTGAGCTTCTCTCGCTGAGATAAGGCTGTTTTTGAAACATTGTGTTTCCTGTGAAATTGTCCACACAAAGTGACTTGAAACCACTTTGACCATGTTGTTTATCCCATTTGCCATAGTAGTGATGAAGAAATTTGTTCGTAAACACTTAGTTTAAGCCGTAAAGGAGTTTTATGCTGTTTTTGAGCTTCTCTCGCTGAGATAAGGCTGTTTTTGAAACATTGTGTTTCCTGTGAAATTGTCCACACAAAGTGACTTGAAACCACTTTGTCCATGTTGTTCATCCCATTTGCCATAGTAGTGATGAAGAAATTTGTTCGTAAACACTTAGTTTAAGCCTTGGCACTGTAAAGCAGTTTTATGCTGTTTTTGAGCTTCTCTCACTGAGATAAGGCTGTTTTTGAAACATTGTGTTTCCTGTGAAATTGTCCACACAAAGTGACTTGAAACCACTTTGTCCATGTAGTGTATCCCATTTGCCAAAGTTCTGAGTATGAAACTTGTTTGTAAACACTTAGTTTAAGCCGTGGCGCTGTGATGCAGTTTTACATTAGGATGAGAAAGTGAGTCTTGAAATGCTGTTTTCTGTGTAATTGCAGACACAAAGTGAAGCCACATTGGCCATGTAGTGTATCCCATTTGCTGATGAAGAAATTTGTTCGTAAACACTTAGTTTAAGCCGTGGCACTGTAAAGCAGTTTTATGCTGTTTTTGAGCTTCTCTCGCTGAGATAAGGCTGTTTTTGAAACATTGTGTTTCCTGTGAAATTGTCCACACAAAGTGACTTGAAACCACTTTGTCCATGTTGTTTATCCCATTTGCCATAGTAGTGATGAAGAAATTTGTTCGTAAACACTTAGTTTAAGCCGTAAAGGAGTTTTATGCTGTTTTTGAGCTTCTCTCGCTGAGATAAGGCTGTTTTTGAAACATTGTGTTTCCTGTGAAATTGTCCACACAAAGTGACTTGAAACCACTTTGTCCATGTTGTTCATCCCATTTGCCATAGTAGTGATGAAGAAATTTGTTCGTAAACACTTAGTTTAAGCCTTGGCACTGTAAAGGAGTTTTATGCTGTTTTTGAGCTTCTCTCGCTGAGATAAGGCTGTTTTTGAAACATTGTGTTTCCTGTGAAATTGTCCACACAAAGTGACTTGAAACCACTTTGCCCATGTAGTGTATCCCATTTGCCAAAGTTCTGAGTATGAAACTTGTTTGTAAACACTTAGTTTAAGCCGTGGCGCTGTGATGCAGTTTTACATTAGGATGAGAAAGTGAGTCTTGAAATGCTGTTTTCTGTGTAATTGCAGACACAAAGTGAAGCCACATTGGCCATGTAGTGTATCCCATTTGCTGATGAAGAAATTTGTTCGTAAACACTTAGTTTAAGCCGTAAAGGAGTTTTATGCTGTTTTTGAGCTTCTCTCGCTGAGATAAGGCTGTTTTTGAAACATTGTGTTTCCTGTGAAATTGTCCACACAAAGTGACTTGAAACCACTTTGTCCATGTTGTTTATCCCATTTGCCATAGTAGTGATGAAGAAATTTGTTCGTAAACACTTAGTTTAAGCCGTAAAGGAGTTTTATGCTGTTTTTGAGCTTCTCTCGCTGAGATAAGGCTGTTTTTGAAACATTGTGTTTCCTGTGAAATTGTCCACACAAAGTGACTTGAAACCACTTTGACCATGTTGTTTATCCCATTTGCCATAGTAGTGATGAAGAAATTTGTTCGTAAACACTTAGTTTAAGCCGTAAAGGAGTTTTATGCTGTTTTTGAGCTTCTCTCGCTGAGATAAGGCTGTTTTTGAAACATTGTGTTTCCTGTGAAATTGTCCACACAAAGTGACTTGAAACCACTTTGTCCATGTTGTTTATCCCATTTGCCATAGTAGTGATAAAGAAATTTGTTCGTAAACACTTAGTTTAAGCCTTGGCACTGTAAAGCAGTTTTATGCTGTTTTTGAGCTTCTCTCACTGAGATAAGGCTGTTTTTGAAACATTGTGTTTCCTGTGAAATTGTCCACACAAAGTGACTTGAAACCACTTTGTCCATGTAGTGTATCCCATTTGCCAAAGTTCTGAGTATGAAACTTGTTTGTAAACACTTAGTTTAAGCCGTGGCGCTGTGATGCAGTTTTACATTAGGATGAGAAAGTGAGTCTTGAAATGCTGTTTTCTGTGTAATTGCAGACACAAAGTGAAGCCACATTGGCCATGTAGTGTATCCCATTTGCTGATGAAGAAATTTGTTCGTAAACACTTAGTTTAAGCCGTGGCACTGTAAAGCAGTTTTATGCTGTTTTTGAGCTTCTCTCGCTGAGATAAGGCTGTTTTTGAAACATTGTGTTTCCTGTGAAATTGTCCACACAAAGTGACTTGAAACCACTTTGTCCATGTTGTTTATCCCATTTGCCATAGTAGTGATGAAGAAATTTGTTCGTAAACACTTAGTTTAAGCCTTGGCACTGTAAAGGAGTTTTATGCTGTTTTTGAGCTTCTCTCGCTGAGATAAGGCTGTTTTTGAAACATTGTGTTTCCTGTGAAATTGTCCACACAAAGTGACTTGAAACCACTTTGCCCATGTAGTGTATCCCATTTGCCAAAGTTCTGAGTATGAAACTTGTTTGTAAACACTTAGTTTAAGCCGTGGCGCTGTGATGCAGTTTTACATTAGGATGAGAAAGTGAGTCTTGAAATGCTGTTTTCTGTGTAATTGCAGACACAAAGTGAAGCCACATTGGCCATGTAGTGTATCCCATTTGCTGATGAAGAAATTTGTTCGTAAACACTTAGTTTAAGCCGTGGCACTGTAAAGCAGTTTTCTGCTGTTTTTGAGCTTCTCTCGCTGAGATAAGGCTGTTTTTGAAACATTGTGTTTCCTGTGAAATTGTCCACACAAAGTGACTTGAAACCACTTTGTCCATGTTGTTTATCCCATTTGCCATAGTAGTGATGAAGAAATTTGTTCGTAAACACTTAGTTTAAGCCGTAAAGGAGTTTTATGCTGTTTTTGAGCTTCTCTCGCTGAGATAAGGCTGTTTTTGAAACATTGTGTTTCCTGTGAAATTGTCCACACAAAGTCACTTGAAACCACTTTGTCCATGTTGTTCATCCCATTTGCCATAGTAGTGATGAAGAAATTTGTTCGTAAACACTTAGTTTAAGCCTTGGCACTGTAAAGGAGTTTTATGCTGTTTTTGAGCTTCTCTCGCTGAGATAAGGCTGTTTTTGAAACATTGTGTTTCCTGTGAAATTGTCCACACAAAGTGACTTGAAACCAGTTTGCCCATGTAGTGTATCCCATTTGCCAAAGTTCTGAGTATGAAACTTGTTTGTAAACACTTAGTTTAAGCCGTGGCGCTGTGATGCAGTTTTACATTAGGATGAGAAAGTGAGTCTTGAAATGCTGTTTTCTGTGTAATTGCAGACACAAAGTGAAGCCACATTGGCCATGTAGTGTATCCCATTTGCTGATGAAGAAATTTGTTCGTAAACACTTAGTTTAAGCCGTGGCACTGTAAAGCAGTTTTCTGCTGTTTTTGAGCTTCTCTCGCTGAGATAAGGCTGTTTTTGAAACATTGTGTTTCCTGTGAAATTGTCCACACAAAGTGACTTGAAACCACTTTGTCCATGTTGTTTATCCCATTTGCCATAGTAGTGATGAAGAAATTTGTTCGTAAACACTTAGTTTAAGCCTTGGCACTGTAAAGGAGTTTTATGCTGTTTTTGAGCTTCTCTCGCTGAGATAAGGCTGTTTTTGAAACATTGTGTTTCCTGTGAAATTGTCCACACAAAGTGACTTGAAACCACTTTGCCCATGTAGTGTATCCCATTTGCCAAAGTTCTGAGTATGAAACTTGTTTGTAAACACTTAGTTTAAGCCGTGGCGCTGTGATGCAGTTTTACATTAGGATGAGAAAGTGAGTCTTGAAATGCTGTTTTCTGTGTAATTGCAGACACAAAGTGAAGCCACATTGGCCATGTAGTGTATCCCATTTGCTGATGAAGAAATTTGTTCGTAAACACTTAGTTTAAGCCGTGGCACTGTAAAGCAGTTTTCTGCTGTTTTTGAGCTTCTCTCGCTGAGATAAGGCTGTTTTTGAAACATTGTGTTTCCTGTGAAATTGTCCACACAAAGTGACTTGAAACCACTTTGTCCATGTTGTTTATCCCATTTGCCATAGTAGTGATGAAGAAATTTGTTCGTAAACACTTAGTTTAAGCCGTAAAGGAGTTTTATGCTGTTTTTGAGTTTCTCTCGCTGAGATAAGGCTGTTTTTGAAACATTGTGTTTCCTGTGAAATTGTCCACACAAAGTGACTTGAAACCACTTTGTCCATGTTGTTTATCCCATTTGCCATAGTAGTGATGAAGAAATTTGTTCGTAAACACTTAGTTTAAGCCGTAAAGGAGTTTTATGCTGTTTTTGAGCTTCTCTCGCTGAGATAAGGCTGTTTTTGAAACATTGTGTTTCCTGTGAAATTGTCCACACAAAGTGACTTGAAACCACTTTGACCATGTTGTTTATCCCATTTGCCATAGTAGTGATGAAGAAATTTGTTCGTAAACACTTAGTTTAAGCCGTAAAGGAGTTTTATGCTGTTTTTGAGCTTCTCTCGCTGAGATAAGGCTGTTTTTGAAACATTGTGTTTCCTGTGAAATTGTCCACACAAAGTGACTTGAAACCACTTTGTCCATGTTGTTTATCCCATTTGCCATAGTAGTGATAAAGAAATTTGTTTGTAAACACTTAGTTTAAGCCTTGGCACTGTAAAGCAGTTTTATGCTGTTTTTGAGCTTCTCTCACTGAGATAAGGCTGTTTTTGAAACATTGTGTTTCCTGTGAAATTGTCCACACAAAGTGACTTGAAACCACTTTGTCCATGTAGTGTATCCCATTTGCCAAAGTTCTGAGTATGAAACTTGTTTGTAAACACTTAGTTTAAGCCGTGGCGCTGTGATGCAGTTTTACATTAGGATGAGAAAGTGAGTCTTGAAATGCTGTTTTCTGTGTAATTGCAGACACAAAGTGAAGCCACATTGGCCATGTAGTGTATCCCATTTGCTGATGAAGAAATTTGTTCATAAACACTTAGTTTAAGCCGTGGCACTGTAAAGCAGTTTTATGCTGTTTTTGAGCTTCTCTCGCTGAGATAAGGCTGTTTTTGAAACATTGTGTTTCCTGTGAAATTGTCCACACAAAGTGACTTGAAACCACTTTGCCCATGTAGTGTATCCCATTTGCCAAAGTTCTGAGTATGAAACTTGTTTGTAAACACTTAGTTTAAGCCGTGGCGCTGTGATGCAGTTTTACATTAGGATGAGAAAGTGAGTCTTGAAATGCTGTTTTCTGTGTAATTGCAGACACAAAGTGAAGCCACATTGGCCATGTAGTGTATCCCATTTGCTGATGAAGAAATTTGTTCGTAAACACTTAGTTTAAGCCGTGGCACTGTAAAGCAGTTTTCTGCTGTTTTTGAGCTTCTCTCGCTGAGATAAGGCTGTTTTTGAAACATTGTGTTTCCTGTGAAATTGTCCACACAAAGTGACTTGAAACCACTTTGTCCATGTTGTTTATCCCATTTGCCATAGTAGTGATGAAGAAATTTGTTCGTAAACACTTAGTTTAAGCCGTAAAGGAGTTTTATGCTGTTTTTGAGTTTCTCTCGCTGAGATAAGGCTGTTTTTGAAACATTGTGTTTCCTGTGAAATTGTCCACACAAAGTGACTTGAAACCACTTTGTCCATGTTGTTTATCCCATTTGCCATAGTAGTGATGAAGAAATTTGTTCGTAAACACTTAGTTTAAGCCGTAAAGGAGTTTTATGCTGTTTTTGAGCTTCTCTCGCTGAGATAAGGCTGTTTTTGAAACATTGTGTTTCCTGTGAAATTGTCCACACAAAGTGACTTGAAACCACTTTGACCATGTTGTTTATCCCATTTGCCATAGTAGTGATGAAGAAATTTGTTCGTAAACACTTAGTTTAAGCCGTAAAGGAGTTTTATGCTGTTTTTGAGCTTCTCTCGCTGAGATAAGGCTGTTTTTGAAACATTGTGTTTCCTGTGAAATTGTCCACACAAAGTGACTTGAAACCACTTTGTCCATGTTGTTTATCCCATTTGCCATAGTAGTGATAAAGAAATTTGTTTGTAAACACTTAGTTTAAGCCTTGGCACTGTAAAGCAGTTTTATGCTGTTTTTGAGCTTCTCTCACTGAGATAAGGCTGTTTTTGAAACATTGTGTTTCCTGTGAAATTGTCCACACAAAGTGACTTGAAACCACTTTGTCCATGTAGTGTATCCCATTTGCCAAAGTTCTGAGTATGAAACTTGTTTGTAAACACTTAGTTTAAGCCGTGGCGCTGTGATGCAGTTTTACATTAGGATGAGAAAGTGAGTCTTGAAATGCTGTTTTCTGTGTAATTGCAGACACAAAGTGAAGCCACATTGGCCATGTAGTGTATCCCATTTGCTGATGAAGAAATTTGTTCATAAACACTTAGTTTAAGCCGTGGCACTGTAAAGCAGTTTTATGCTGTTTTTGAGCTTCTCTCGCTGAGATAAGGCTGTTTTTGAAACATTGTGTTTCCTGTGAAATTGTCCACACAAAGTGACTTGAAACCACTTTGTCCATGTTGTTTATCCCATTTGCCATAGTAGTGATGAAGAAATTTGTTCGTAAACACTTAGTTTAAGCCTTGGCACTGTAAAGGAGTTTTATGCTGTTTTTGAGCTTCTCTCGCTGAGATAAGGCTGTTTTTGAAACATTGTGTTTCCTGTGAAATTGTCCACACAAAGTGACTTGAAACCACTTTGCCCATGTAGTGTATCCCATTTGCCAAAGTTCTGAGTATGAAACTTGTTTGTAAACACTTAGTTTAAGCCGTGGCGCTGTGATGCAGTTTTACATTAGGATGAGAAAGTGAGTCTTGAAATGCTGTTTTCTGTGTAATTGCAGACACAAAGTGAAGCCACATTGGCCATGTAGTGTATCCCATTTGCTGATGAAGAAATTTGTTCGTAAACACTTAGTTTAAGCCGTAAAAGGAGTTTTATGCTGTTTTTGAGCTTCTCTCGCTGAGATAAGGCTGTTTTTGAAACATTGTGTTTCCTGTGAAATTGTCCACACAAAGTGACTTGAAACCACTTTGTCCATGTTGTTTATCCCATTTGCCATAGTAGTGATGAAGAAATTTGTTCGTAAACACTTAGTTTAAGCCGTAAAGGAGTTTTTATGCTGTTTTTGAGCTTCTCTCGCTGAGATAAGGCTGTTTTTGAAACATTGTGTTTCCTGTGAAATTGTCCACACAAAGTGACTTGAAACCACTTTGACCATGTTGTTTATCCCATTTGCCATAGTAGTGATGAAGAAATTTGTTCGTAAACACTTAGTTTAAGCCGTAAAGGAGTTTTATGCTGTTTTTGAGCTTCTCTCGCTGAGATAAGGCTGTTTTTGAAACATTGTGTTTCCTGTGAAATTGTCCACACAAAGTGACTTGAAACCACTTTGTCCATGTTGTTTATCCCATTTGCCATAGTAGTGATAAAGAAATTTGTTCGTAAACACTTAGTTTAAGCCTTGGCACTGTAAAGCAGTTTTATGCTGTTTTTGAGCTTCTCTCACTGAGATAAGGCTGTTTTTGAAACATTGTGTTTCCTGTGAAATTGTCCACACAAAGTGACTTGAAACCACTTTGTCCATGTAGTGTATCCCATTTGCCAAAGTTCTGAGTATGAAACTTGTTTGTAAACACTTAGTTTAAGCCGTGGCGCTGTGATGCAGTTTTACATTAGGATGAGAAAGTGAGTCTTGAAATGCTGTTTTCTGTGTAATTGCAGACACAAAGTGAAGCCACATTGGCCATGTAGTGTATCCCAT
Organism: Embiotoca jacksoni; assembly: GCF_022577435.1. NCBI lineage: Eukaryota > Metazoa > Chordata > Actinopteri > Embiotocidae > Embiotoca > Embiotoca jacksoni. Next base: position 13,388 of record NW_027185306.1, on the reverse strand, counting down.
TTGCTGATGAAGAAATTTGTTCGTAAACACTTAGTTTAAGCCGTGGCACTGTAAAGCAGTTTTATGCTGTTTTTGAGCTTCTCTCGCTGAGATAAGGCTGTTTTTGAAACATTGTGTTTCCTGTGAAATTGTCCCACACAAAGTGACTTGAAACCACTTTGTCCATGTTGTTTATCCCATTTGCCATAGTAGTGATGAAGAAATTTGTTCGTAAACACTTAGTTTAAGCCGTAAAGGAGTTTTATGCTGTTTTTGAGCTTCTCTCGCTGAGATAAGGCTGTTTTTGAAACATTGTGTTTCCTGTGAAATTGTCCACACAAAGTCACTTGAAACCACTTTGTCCATGTTGTTCATCCCATTTGCCATAGTAGTGATGAAGAAATTTGTTCGTAAACACTTAGTTTAAGCCTTGGCACTGTAAAGGAGTTTTATGCTGTTTTTGAGCTTCTCTCGCTGAGATAAGGCTGTTTTTGAAACATTGTGTTTCCTGTGAAATTGTCCACACAAAGTGACTTGAAACCAGTTTGCCCATGTAGTGTATCCCATTTGCCAAAGTTCTGAGTATGAAACTTGTTTGTAAACACTTAGTTTAAGCCGTGGCGCTGTGATGCAGTTTTACATTAGGATGAGAAAGTGAGTCTTGAAATGCTGTTTTTCTGTGTAATTGCAGACACAAAGTGAAGCCACATTGGCCATGTAGTGTATCCCATTTGCTGATGAAGAAATTTGTTCGTAAACACTTAGTTTAAGCCGTGGCACTGTAAAGCAGTTTTATGCTGTTTTTGAGCTTCTCTCGCTGAGATAAGGCTGTTTTTGAAACATTGTGTTTCCTGTGAAATTGTCCACACAAAGTGACTTGAAACCACTTTGTCCATGTTGTTTATCCCATTTGCCATAGTAGTGATGAAGAAATTTGTTCGTAAACACTTAGTTTAAGCCGTAAAGGAGTTTTATGCTGTTTTTTGAGCTTCTCTCGCTGAGATAAGGCTGTTTTTGAAACATTGTGTTTCCTGTGAAATTGTCCACACAAAGTCACTTGAAACCACTTTGTCCATGTTGTTCATCCCATTTGCCATAGTAGTGATGAAGAAATTTGTTCGTAAACACTTAGTTTAAGCCTTGGCACTGTAAAGGAGTTTTATGCTGTTTTTGAGCTTCTCTCGCTGAGATAAGGCTGTTTTTGAAACATTGTGTTTCCTGTGAAATTGTCCACACAAAGTGACTTGAAACCAGTTTGCCCATGTAGTGTATCCCATTTGCCAAAGTTCTGAGTATGAAACTTGTTTGTAAACACTTAGTTTAAGCCGTGGCGCTGTGATGCAGTTTTACATTAGGATGAGAAAGTGAGTCTTGAAATGCTGTTTTCTGTGTAATTGCAGACACAAAGTGAAGCCACATTGGCCATGTAGTGTATCCCATTTGCTGATGAAGAAATTTGTTCGTAAACACTTAGTTTAAGCCGTGGCACTGTAAAGCAGTTTTCTGCTGTTTTTTGAGCTTCTCTCGCTGAGATAAGGCTGTTTTTGAAACATTGTGTTTCCTGTGAAATTGTCCACACAAAGTGACTTGAAACCACTTTGTCCATGTTGTTTATCCCATTTGCCATAGTAGTGATGAAGAAATTTGTTCGTAAACACTTAGTTTAAGCCTTGGCACTGTAAAGGAGTTTTATGCTGTTTTTGAGCTTCTCTCGCTGAGATAAGGCTGTTTTTGAAACATTGTGTTTCCTGTGAAATTGTCCACACAAAGTGACTTGAAACCACTTTGCCCATGTAGTGTATCCCATTTGCCAAAGTTCTGAGTATGAAACTTGTTTGTAAACACTTAGTTTAAGCCGTGGCGCTGTGATGCAGTTTTTACATTAGGATGAGAAAGTGAGTCTTGAAATGCTGTTTTCTGTGTAATTGCAGACACAAAGTGAAGCCACATTGGCCATGTAGTGTATCCCATTTGCTGATGAAGAAATTTGTTCGTAAACACTTAGTTTAAGCCGTGGCACTGTAAAGCAGTTTTCTGCTGTTTTTGAGCTTCTCTCGCAGAGATAAGGCTGTTTTTGAAACATTGTGTTTCCTGTGAAATTGTCCACACAAAGTGACTTGAAACCACTTTGTCCATGTTGTTTATCCCATTTGCCCATAGTAGTGATGAAGAAATTTGTTCGTAAACACTTAGTTTAAGCCGTAAAGGAGTTTTATGCTGTTTTTGAGCTTCTCTCGCTGAGATAAGGCTGTTTTTGAAACATTGTGTTTCCTGTGAAATTGTCCACACAAAGTCACTTGAAACCACTTTGTCCATGTTGTTCATCCCATTTGCCATAGTAGTGATGAAGAAATTTGTTCGTAAACACTTAGTTTAAGCCTTGGCACTGTAAAGGAGTTTTCTGCTGTTTTTGAGCTTCTCTCGCTGAGATAAGGCTGTTTTTGAAACATTGTGTTTCCTGTGAAATTGTCCACACAAAGTGACTTGAAACCAGTTTGCCCATGTAGTGTATCCCATTTGCCAAAGTTCTGAGTATGAAACTTGTTTGTAAACACTTAGTTTAAGCCGTGGCGCTGTGATGCAGTTTTACATTAGGATGAGAAAGTGAGTCTTGAAATGCTGTTTTCTGTGTAATTGCAGACACAAAGTGAAGCCACATTGGCCATGTAGTGTATCCCATTTGCTGATGAAGAAATTTGTTCGTAAACACTTAGTTTAAGCCGTGGCACTGTAAAGCAGTTTTCTGCTGTTTTTGAGCTTCTCTCGCTGAGATAAGGCTGTTTTTGAAACATTGTGTTTCCTGTGAAATTGTCCACACAAAGTGACTTGAAACCACTTTGTCCATGTTGTTTATCCCATTTGCCATAGTAGTGATGAAGAAATTTGTTCGTAAACACTTAGTTTAAGCCTTGGCACTGTAAAGGAGTTTTATGCTGTTTTTGAGCTTCTCTCGCTGAGATAAGGCTGTTTTTGAAACATTGTGTTTTCCTGTGAAATTGTCCACACAAAGTGACTTGAAACCACTTTGCCCATGTAGTGTATCCCATTTGCCAAGTTCTGAGTATGAAACTTGTTTGTAAACACTTAGTTTAAGCCGTGGCGCTGTGATGCAGTTTTACATTAGGATGAGAAAGTGAGTCTTGAAATGCTGTTTTCTGTGTAATTGCAGACACAAAGTGAAGCCACATTGGCCATGTAGTGTATCCCATTTGCTGATGAAGAAATTTGTTCGTAAACACTTAGTTTAAGCCGTGGCTCTGTAAAGCAGTTTTCTGCTGTTTTTGAGCTTCTCTCGCTGAGATAAGGCTGTTTTTGAAACATTGTGTTTCCTGTGAAATTGTCCACACAAAGTGACTTGAAACCACTTTGTCCATGTTGTTTATCCCATTTGCCATAGTAGTGATGAAGAAATTTGTTCGTAAACACTTAGTTTAAGCCGTAAAGGAGTTTTATGCTGTTTTTGACTTTCTCTCGCTGAGATAAGGCTGTTTTTGAAACATTGTGTTTCCTGTGAAATTGTCCACACAAAGTGACTTGAAACCACTTTGTCCATGTTGTTTATCCCATTTGCCATAGTAGTGATGAAGAAATTTGTTCGTAAACACTTAGTTTAAGCCGTAAAGGAGTTTTATGCTGTTTTTGAGCTTCTCTCGCTGAGATAAGGCTGTTTTTGAAACATTGTGTTTCCTGTGAAATTGTCCACACAAAGTGACTTGAAACCACTTTGACCATGTTGTTTATCCCATTTTGCCATAGTAGTGATGAAGAAATTTGTTCGTAAACACTTAGTTTTAAGCCGTAAAGGAGTTTTATGCTGTTTTTGAGCTTCTCTCGCTGAGATAAGGCTGTTTTTGAAACATTGTGTTTCCTGTGAAATTGTCCACACAAAGTGACTTGAAACCACTTTGTCCATGTTGTTTATCCCATTTGCCATAGTAGTGATAAAGAAATTTGTTTGTAAACACTTAGTTTAAGCCTTGGCACTGTAAAAGCAGTTTTATGCTGTTTTTGAGCTTCTCTCACTGAGATAAGGCTGTTTTTGAAACATTGTGTTTCCTGTGAAATTGTCCACACAAAGTGACTTGAAACCACTTTGTCCATGTAGTGTATCCCATTTGCCAAAGTTCTGAGTATGAAACTTGTTTGTAAACACTTAGTTTAAGCCGTGGCGCTGTGATGCAGTTTTACATTAGGATGAGAAAGTGAGTCTTGAAATGCTGTTTTCTGTGTAATTGCAGACACAAAGTGAAGCCACATTGGCCATGTAGTGTATCCCATTTGCTGATGAAGAAATTTGTTCATAAACACTTAGTTTAAGCCGTGGCACTGTAAAGCAGTTTTATGCTGTTTTTGAGCTTCTCTCGCTGAGATAAGGCTGTTTTTGAAACATTGTGTTTCCTGTGAAATTGTCCACACAAAGTGACTTGAAACCACTTTGTCCATGTTGTTTATCCCATTTGCCATAGTAGTGATGAAGAAATTTGTTCGTAAACACTTAGTTTAAGCCGTAAAGGAGTTTTATGCTGTTTTTGAGCTTCTCTCGCTGAGATAAGGCTGTTTTTGAAACATTGTGTTTCCTGTGAAATTGTCCACACAAAGTGACTTGAAACCACTTTGCCCATGTAGTGTATCCCATTTGCCAAAGTTCTGAGTATGAAACTTGTTTGTAAACACTTAGTTTTAAGCCGTGGCGCTGTGATGCAGTTTTACATTAGGATGAGAAAGTGAGTCTTGAAATGCTGTTTTCTGTGTAATTGCAGACACAAAGTGAAGCCACATTGGCCATGTAGTGTATCCCATTTGCTGATGAAGAAATTTGTTCGTAAACACTTAGTTTAAGCCGTGGCACTGTAAAGCAGTTTTATGCTGTATTTGAGCTTCTCTCGCTGAGATAAGGCTGTTTTTGAAACATTGTGTTTCCTGTGAAATTGTCCACACAAAGTGACTTGAAACCACTTTGTCCATGTTGTTTATCCCATTTGCCATAGTAGTGATGAAGAAATTTGTTCGTAAACACTTAGTTTAAGCCGTAAAGGAGTTTTATGCTGTTTTTGAGCTTCTCTCGCTGAGATAAGGCTGTTTTTGAAACTTTGTGTTTCCTGTGAAATTGTCCACACAAAGTGACTTGAAACCACTTTGTCCATGTTGTTTATCCCATTTGCCATAGTAGTGATGAAGAAATTTGTTTCGTAAACACTTAGTTTAAGCCGTAAAGGAGTTTTATGCTGTTTTTGAGCTTCTCTCGCTGAGATAAGGCTGTTTTTGAAACATTGTGTTTCCTGTGAAATTGTCCACACAAAGTGACTTGAAACCACTTTGTCCATGTTGTTCATCCATTTGCCATAGTAGTGATGAAGAAATTTGTTCGTAAACACTTAGTTTAAGCCTTGGCACTGTAAAGGAGTTTTATGCTGTTTTTGAGCTTCTCTCGCTGAGATAAGGCTGTTTTTGAAACATTGTGTTTCCTGTGAAATTGTCCACACAAAGTGACTTGAAACCACTTTGCCCATGTAGTGTATCCCATTTGCCAAAGTTCTGAGTATGAAACTTGTTTGTAAACACTTAGTTTAAGCCGTGGCGCTGTGATGCAGTTTTACATTAGGATGAGAAAGTGAGTCTTGAAATGCTGTTTTCTGTGTAATTGCAGACACAAAGTGAAGCCACATTGGCCATGTAGTGTATCCCATTTGCTGATGAAGAAATTTGTTCGTAAACACTTAGTTTAAGCCGTGGCACTGTAAAGCAGTTTTCTGCTGTTTTTGAGCTTCTCTCGCTGAGATAAGGCTGTTTTTGAAACATTGTGTTTCCTGTGAAATTGTCCACACAAAGTGACTTGAAACCACTTTGTCCATGTTGTTTATCCCATTTGCCATAGTAGTGATGAAGAAATTTGTTCGTAAACACTTAGTTTAAGCCGTAAAGGAGTTTTATGCTGTTTTTGAGCTTCTCTCGCTGAGATAAGGCTGTTTTTGAAACATTGTGTTTCCTGTGAAATTGTCCACACAAAGTGACTTGAAACCACTTTGTCCATGTTGTTCATCCCATTTGCCATAGTAGTGATGAAGAAATTTCTTCGTAAACACTTAGTTTAAGCCTTGGCACTGTAAAGGAGTTTTATGCTGTTTTTGAGCTTCTCTCGCTGAGATAAGGCTGTTTTTGAAACATTGTGTTTCCTGTGAAATTGTCCACACAAAGTGACTTGAAACCACTTTGTCCATGTTGTTTATCCCATTTGCCATAGTAGTGACGAAGAAATTTGTTCGTAAACACTTAGTTTAAGCCGTAAAGGAGTTTTATGCTGTTTTTGAGCTTCTCTCGCTGAGATAAGGCTGTTTTTGAAACATTGTGTTTCCTGTGAAATTGTCCACACAAAGTGACTTGAAACCACTTTGTCCATGTTGTTTATCCCATTTGCCATAGTAGTGATAAAGAAATTTGTTCGTAAACACTTAGTTTAAGCCTTGGCACTGTAAAGCAGTTTTATGCTGTTTTTGAGCTTCTCTCACTGAGATAAGGCTGTTTTTGAAACATTGTGTTTCCTGTGAAATTGTCCACACAAAGTGACTTGAAACCACTTTGTCCATGTAGTGTATCCCATTTGCCAAAGTTCTGAGTATGAAACTTGTTTGTAAACACTTAGTTTAAGCCGTGGCGCTGTGATGCAGTTTTACATTAGGATGAGAAAGTGAGTCTTGAAATGCTGTTTTCTGTGTAATTGCAGACACAAAGTGAAGCCACATTGGCCATGTAGTGTATCCCATTTGCTGATGAAGAAATTTGTTCGTAAACACTTAGTTTAAGCCGTGGCACTGTAAAGCAGTTTTATGCTGTTTTTTGAGCTTCTCTCGCTGAGATAAGGCTGTTTTTGAAACATTGTGTTTCCTGTGAAATTGTCATCACAAAGTGACTTGAAACCACTTTGCCCATGTAGTGTATCCCATTTGCCAAAGTTCTGAGTATGAAACTTGTTTGTAAACACTTAGTTTAAGCCGTGGCGCTGTGATGCAGTTTTTACATTAGGATGAGAAAGTGAGTCTTGAAATGCTGTTTTCTGTGTAATTGCAGACACAAAGTGAAGCCACATTGGCCATGTAGTGTATCCCATTTGCTGATGAAGAAATTTGTTCGTAAACACTTAGTTTAAGCCGTAAAGGAGTTTTATGCTGTTTTTGAGCTTCTCTCGCTGAGATAAGGCTGTTTTTGAAACATTGTGTTTCCTGTGAAATTGTCCACACAAAGTGACTTGAAACCACTTTGTCCATGTTGTTTATCCCATTTGCCATAGTAGTGATGAAGAAATTTGTTCGTAAACACTTAGTTTAAGCCGTAAAGGGAGTTTTATGCTGTTTTTGAGCTTCTCTCGCTGAGATAAGGCTGTTTTTGAAACATTGTGTTTCCTGTGAAATTGTCCACACAAAGTGACTTGAAACCACTTTGACCATGTTGTTTATCCCATTTGCCATAGTAGTGATGAAGAAATTTGTTCGTAAACACTTAGTTTAAGCGTAAAGGAGTTTTATGCTGTTTTTGAGCTTCTCTCGCTGAGATAAGGCTGTTTTTGAAACATTGTGTTTCCTGTGAAATTGTCCACACAAAGTGACTTGAAACCACTTTGTCCATGTTGTTTATCCCATTTGCCATAGTAGTGATAAAGAAATTTGTTCGTAAACACTTAGTTTAAGCCTTGGCACTGTAAAGCAGTTTTATGCTGTTTTTGAGCTTCTCTCACTGAGATAAGGCTGTTTTTGAAACATTGTGTTTCCTGTGAAATTGTCCACACAAAGTGACTTGAAACCACTTTGTCCATGTAGTGTATCCCATTTGCCAAAGTTCTGAGTATGAAACTTGTTTGTAAACACTTAGTTTAAGCCGTGGCGCTGTGATGCAGTTTTACATTAGGATGAGAAAGTGAGTCTTGAAATGCTGTTTTCTGTGTAATTGCAGACACAAAGTGAAGCCACATTGGCCATGTAGTGTATCCCATTTGCTGATGAAGAAATTTGTTCGTAAACACTTAGTTTTAAGCCGTGGCACTGTAAAGCAGTTTTATGCTGTTTTTGAGCTTCTCTCGCTGAGATAAGGCTGTTTTTGAAACATTGTGGTTTCCTGTGAAATTGTCCACACAAAGTGACTTGAAACCACTTTGTCCATGTTGTTTATCCCATTTGCCATAGTAGTGATGAAGAAATTTGTTCGTAAACACTTAGTTTAAGCCTTGGCACTGTAAAGGAGTTTTATGCTGTTTTTGAGCTTCTCTCGCTGAGATAAGGCTGTTTTTGAAACATTGTGTTTCCTGTGAAATTGTCCACACAAAGTGACTTGAAACCACTTTGCCCATGTAGTGTATCCCATTTGCCAAAGTTCTGAGTATGAAACTTGTTTGTAAACACTTAGTTTAAGCCGTGGCGCTGTGATGCAGTTTTACATTAGGATGAGAAAGTGAGTCTTGAAATGCTGTTTTCTGTGTAATTGCAGACACAAAGTGAAGCCACATTGGCCATGTAGTGTATCCCATTTGCTGATGAAGAAATTTGTTCGTAAACACTTAGTTTAAGCCGTGGCACTGTAAAGCAAGTTTTCTGCTGTTTTTGAGCTTCTCTCGCTGAGATAAGGCTGTTTTTGAAACATTGTGTTTCCTGTGAAATTGTCCACACAAAGTGACTTGAAACCACTTTGTCCATGTTGTTTATCCCATTTGCCATAGTAGTGATGAAGAAATTTGTTCGTAAACACTTAGTTTAAGCCGTAAAGGAGTTTTATGCTGTTTTTGAGCTTCTCTCGCTGAGATAAGGCTGTTTTTGAAACATTGTGTTTCCTGTGAAATTGTCCACACAAAGTCACTTGAAACCACTTTGTCCATGTTGTTCATCCCATTTGCCATAGTAGTGATGAAGAAATTTGTTCGTAAACACTTAGTTTAAGCCTTGGCACTGTAAAGGAGTTTTATGCTGTTTTTGAGCTTCTCTCGCTGAGATAAGGCTGTTTTTGAAAACATTGTTTCCTGTGAAATTGTCCACACAAAGTGACTTGAAACCAGTTTGCCCATGTAGTGTATCCCATTTGCCAAAGTTCTGAGTATGAAACTTGTTTGTAAACACTTAGTTTAAGCCGTGGCGCTGTGATGCAGTTTTACATTAGGATGAGAAAGTGAGTCTTGAAATGCTGTTTTCTGTGTAATTGCAGACACAAAGTGAAGCCACATTGGCCATGTAGTGTATCCCATTTGCTGATGAAGAAATTTGTTCGTAAACACTTAGTTTAAGCCGTGGCACTGTAAAGCAGTTTTCTGCTGTTTTTGAGCTTCTCTCGCTGAGATAAGGCTGTTTTTGAAACATTGTGTTTCCTGTGAAATTGTCCACACAAAGTGACTTGAAACCACTTTGTCCATGTTGTTTATCCCATTTGCCATAGTAGTGATGAAGAAATTTGTTCGTAAACACTTAGTTTAAGCCTTGGCACTGTAAAGGAGTTTTATGCTGTTTTTGAGCTTCTCTCGCTGAGATAAGGCTGTTTTTGAAACATTGTGTTTCCTGTGAAATTGTCCACACAAAGTGACTTGAAACCACTTTGCCCATGTAGTGTATCCCATTTGCCAAAGTTCTGAGTATGAAACTTGTTTGTAAACACTTAGTTTAAGCCGTGGCGCTGTGATGCAGTTTTACATTAGGATGAGAAAGTGAGTCTTGAAATGCTGTTTTCTGTGTAATTGCAGACACAAAGTGAAGCCACATTGGCCATGTAGTGTATCCCATTTGCTGATGAAGAAATTTGTTCGTAAACACTTAGTTTAAGCCGTGGCACTGTAAAGCAGTTTTCTGCTGTTTTTGAGCTTCTCTCGCTGAGATAAGGCTGTTTTTGAAACATTGTGTTTCCTGTGAAATTGTCCACACAAAGTGACTTGAAACCACTTTGTCCATGTTGTTTATCCATTTGCCATAGTAGTGATGAAGAAATTTGTTCGTAAACACTTAGTTTAAGCCGTAAAGGAGTTTTATGCTGTTTTTGAGTTTCTCTCGCTGAGATAAGGCTGTTTTTGAAACATTGTGTTTCCTGTGAAATTGTCCACACAAAGTGACTTGAAACCACTTTGTCCATGTTGTTTATCCCATTTGCCATAGTAGTGATGAAGAAATTTGTTCGTAAACACTTAGTTTAAGCCGTAAAGGAGTTTTATGCTGTTTTTGAGCTTCTCTCGCTGAGATAAGGCTGTTTTTGAAACATTGTGTTTCCTGTGAAATTGTCCACACAAAGTGACTTGAAACCACTTTGACCATGTTGTTTATCCCATTTGCCATAGTAGTGATGAAGAAATTTGTTCGTAAACACTTAGTTTAAGCCGTAAAGGAGTTTTATGCTGTTTTTGAGCTTCTCTCGCTGAGATAAGGCTGTTTTTGAAACATTGTGTTTCCTGTGAAATTGTCCACACAAAGTGACTTGAAACCACTTTGTCCATGTTGTTTATCCCATTTGCCATAGTAGTGATAAAGAAAATTTGTTTGTAAACACTTAGTTTAAGCCTTGGCACTGTAAAGCAGTTTTATGCTGTTTTTGAGCTTCTCTCACTGAGATAAGGCTGTTTTTGAAACATTGTGTTTCCTGTGAAATTGTCCACACAAAGTGACTTGAAACCACTTTGTCCATGTAGTGTATCCCATTTGCCAAAGTTCTGAGTATGAAACTTGTTTGTAAACACTTAGTTTAAGCCGTGGCGCTGTGATGCAGTTTTACATTAGGATGAGAAAGTGAGTCTTGAAATGCTGTTTTCTGTGTAATTGCAGACACAAAGTGAAGCCACATTGGCCATGTAGTGTATCCCATTTGCTGATGAAGAAATTTGTTCATAAACACTTAGTTTAAGCCGTGGCACTGTAAAGCAGTTTTATGCTGTTTTTGAGCTTCTCTCGCTGAGATAAGGCTGTTTTTGAAACATTGTGTTTCCTGTGAAATTGTCCACACAAAGTGACTTGAAACCACTTTGTCCATGTTGTTTATCCCATTTGCCATAGTAGTGATGAAGAAATTTGTTCGTAAACACTTAGTTTAAGCCTTGGCACTGTAAAGGAGTTTTATGCTGTTTTTGAGCTTCTCTCGCTGAGATAAGGCTGTTTTGAAACATTGTGTTTCCTGTGAAATTGTCCACACAAAGTGACTTGAAACCACTTTGCCCATGTAGTGTATCCCATTTGCCAAAGTTCTGAGTATGAAACTTGTTTGTAAACACTTAGTTTAAGCCGTGGCGCTGTGATGCAGTTTTACATTAGGATGAGAAAGTGAGTCTTGAAATGCTGTTTTCTGTGTAATTGCAGACACAAAGTGAAGCCACATTGGCCATGTAGTGTATCCCATTTGCTGATGAAGAAATTTGTTCGTAAAACACTTAGTTTAAGCCGTAAAGGAGTTTTATGCTGTTTTTGAGCTTCTCTCGCTGAGATAAGGCTGTTTTTGAAACATTGTGTTTCCTGTGAAATTGTCCACACAAAGTGACTTGAAACCACTTTGTCCATGTTGTTTATCCCATTTGCCATAGTAGTGATGAAGAAATTTGTTCGTAAACACTTAGTTTAAGCCGTAAAGGAGTTTTATGCTGTTTTTGAGCTTCTCTCGCTGAGATAAGGCTGTTTTTGAAACATTGTGTTTCCTGTGAAATTGTCCACACAAAGTGACTTGAAACCACTTTGACCATGTTGTTTATCCCATTTGCCATAGTAGTGATGAAGAAATTTGTTCGTAAACACTTAGTTTAAGCCGTAAAGGAGTTTTATGCTGTTTTTGAGCTTCTCTCGCTGAGATAAGGCTGTTTTTGAAACATTGTGTTTCCTGTGAAATTGTCCACACAAAGTGACTTGAAACCACTTTGTCCATGTTGTTTATCCCATTTGCCATAGTAGTGATAAAGAAATTTGTTCGTAAAACACTTAGTTTAAGCCTTGGCACTGTAAAGCAGTTTTATGCTGTTTTTGAGCTTCTCTCACTGAGATAAGGCTGTTTTTGAAACATTGTGTTTCCTGTGAAATTGTCCACACAAAGTGACTTGAAACCACTTTGTCCATGTAGTGTATCCCATTTGCCAAAGTTCTGAGTATGAAACTTGTTTGTAAACACTTAGTTTAAGCCGTGGCGCTGTGATGCAGTTTTACATTAGGATGAGAAAGTGAGTCTTGAAATGCTGTTTTCTGTGTAATTGCAGACACAAAGTGAAGCCACATTGGCCATGTAGTGTATCCCATTTGCTGATGAAGAAATTTGTTCGTAAACACTTAGTTTAAGCCGTGGCACTGTAAAGCAGTTTTATGCTGTTTTTTGAGCTTCTCTCGCTGAGATAAGGCTGTTTTTGAAACATTGTGTTTCCTGTGAAATTGTCCACACAAAGTGACTTGAAACCACTTTGTCCATGTTGTTTATCCCATTTGCCATAGTAGTGATGAAGAAATTTGTTCGTAAACACTTAGTTTAAGCCGTAAAGGAGTTTTATGCTGTTTTTGAGCTTCTCTCGCTGAGATAAGGCTGTTTTTGAAACATTGTGTTTCCTGTGAAATTGTCCACACAAAGTCACTTGAAACCACTTTGTCCATGTTGTTCATCCCATTTGCCATAGTAGTGATGAAGAAATTTGTTCGTAAACACTTAGTTTAAGCCTTGGCACTGTAAAGGAGTTTTATGCTGTTTTTGAGCTTCTCTCGCTGAGATAAGGCTGTTTTTGAAACATTGTGTTTCCTGTGAAATTGTCCACACAAAGTGACTTGAAACCAGTTTGCCCATGTAGTGTATCCCATTTGCCAAAGTTCTGAGTATGAAACTTGTTTGTAAACACTTAGTTTAAGCCGTGGCGCTGTGATGCAGTTTTACATTAGGATGAGAAAGTGAGTCTTGAAATGCTGTTTTCTGTGTAATTGCAGACACAAAGTGAAGCCACATTGGCCATGTAGTGTATCCCATTTGCTGATGAAGAAATTTGTTCGTAAACACTTAGTTTAAGCCGTGGCACTGTAAAGCAGTTTTATGCTGTTTTTGAGCTTCTCTCGCTGAGATAAGGCTGTTTTTGAAACATTGTGTTTCCTGTGAAATTGTCCACACAAAGTGACTTGAAACCACTTTGTCCATGTTTGTTTATCCCATTTGCCATAGTAGTGATGAAGAAATTTGTTCGTAAACACTTAGTTTAAGCCGTAAAGGAGTTTTATGCTGTTTTTGAGCTTCTCTCGCTGAGATAAGGCTGTTTTTTGAAACATTGTGTTTCCTGTGAAATTGTCCACACAAAGTCACTTGAAACCACTTTGTCCATGTTGTTCATCCCATTTGCCATAGTAGTGATGAAGAAATTTGTTCGTAAACACTTAGTTTAAGCCTTGGCACTGTAAAGGAGTTTTATGCTGTTTTTGAGCTTCTCTCGCTGAGATAAGGCTGTTTTT
>NW_027185305.1:65000-69406 GCF_022577435.1 Embiotoca jacksoni | reverse complement strand
CATGCTGCAGCGTCACGTCAGGACGCAGCAGATCACAGAGAATAGACTGAACCTCTGAGGTACGAGTATTGAAAGCAGGTCACCTTGAGATGTCTGCAACAAGACGGGGAGCAAAATCTGGAAATAATCTCTTCTGGGATGTTCAAACTGCAGTCTCTCTCTCTTTGAAAATTAATGACACACACACACACACACACACACACACACACACACACACACACACACACACACACACACACACACACACACACACACACACACACACACCATAAAGCACTACAGAGGAAGATCTGAGCATCTTATTAATACGACTACAGTTAGCGTCTTCATTTAAACGCCTGCCGACCAGAAGCCTCCGCCCAGAGCAGCACTGCTAAAGCACTATAGTCCAGAAAGAGCACACACATGGAGGAGGTGCATGTTTATTTTTGATTTAATCTGCATAATGCTGCTTTGCTCCATTTGTGGGCAAATTTTATCCACAAAAATGTCATCAAAATGCAAAAAGATGAATTTCTCTTTGCAGAGATTCAGAAATCAGCAGACAGAAAGATGAGCAGAGTCAGTACCGGTATAAAGGACCTGAAACAATTTAGAAAATATATTAAAAGTACAACTATCAACAGAGTGTCATCAGAGGAACAAACATAAGAAGGGAATAGTTTAACATGAAGTTAGACACTCCATAAATGTGTAATATAAAAGTAAAGCTGTTGATGACTAATATCTGGAGAAGTCAAGGGGACATTAAGAGAATATCAGACGGTCAGTGTGACGGAGGATGATAGACAGCTGTCAGAAAATGTTGTAAACTGACTGATCTGCAAGAACAGAAAAAAATATATGACAATACAAATGATTTAAACAGGAAACTGTCAGGATGATATTCTGGTGGACAGAATATCAATTCAGCATTTTGGGTTTGTTTTAGCTACAGATTTGTTTCAGTCACATTAAGAGGGTGTGATTTATCCTGGTGGGGATGGACAGACTGTCTCTGCATCATCCTGCTTCAGGTCTGAACCGTGGAGGAAATTATGACTGTTTGTCAAAGTGCGGTTCCTGAAAACTTTTTTTTTTCTAATAAATGTTTTTTTTTTTGTGGATATGTTTTGAAGGAAATGCAGTTGCTACCTTGCAGGGTGATATTCCTCCTCCTGTCTTATGGTTGTGTCGAGCTGCAGCTTTGGCTCAACTTGTTGTGATGTCTGCGTCGTCCCTGGAGTCAGCTAACACACTGGAAATACAAGAAAGAAGGCTCGTTACCACATTAAAGACAATATTGCCTCACTTGACTTTTTCAAGATGGAAATCAGAGAGATGTAGATTACTGTTGGACATCAACCCGATTTAAATCAGCAGTCATGACAATTCACGGCACCAACAGATGAACTGTGTGTGCAGTAGGTGTTTCTATGTTCACTGGTCTGACACCTTCCTCCCACTGTTCTCTTTATAAAGGCCAGATAATCACCAGGAACCAGGAGGAATATCTCACTCTTTTATTGTACGTCTGTTTTTAAAAGTGCTGCATACATAAAATGTATAAAACAACCAGTAGCTCCGCCCCAGAGATCTGATTGGTCAAATCATCATGACATCACACCGTGCTCATCACTAGAAATATCACTCCACCTCCTCAGTGGGAAAATAGAATTAGAATAGAGTTTCATATACTATGTAATATAATGTAGTTTCTACTTGTTATAGTTCTATTAAATGACCCATTTGGTGAAGTCGGGTCTCTTTTGGTCCTTTTTGGTCGCTCTGAGCACCCGTACCGTAACACCACGGATAGTCACGCACTTACAATCCTAGAGGAGGCTAGCTGGACCGGTTTGGTTTGAACACATGACACGGAGCTAAAATGTTAAAAACACATGAGAACATGGATATCTTTGTTCATCAGATATCTTTGTTCATTAGATATCTTTGTTCATCAGATATCTTTGTTCATCAGATATCTTTATTCATCAGATATCTTTGTTAATCAGATATCTTTGTTCAACATATATCTTTGTTCATCAGATATCTTTGTTCAACATATATCTTTGTTCATCAGATATCTTTGTTCATCAGATATCTGTGTTCATCAGATATCTTTGTTCATCAGATATCTTAGTTCATCAGATATCTTTGTTCATCAGATATCATCAGATATCTTTGTTCATCAGATATCTTAGTTCATCAGATATCTTTGTTCATCAGATATCATCAGATATCTTTGTTCATCAGATATCTTAGTTCATCAGATATCTTTGTTCATCAGATATCTTTGTTCATCAGATATCTTTGTTCATCAGATATCTGTGTTCATCAGATATCTTTGTTTATCAGATATCGTTGTTCATCAGATATCTTTGTTCATCAGATATCTTTGTTCATCAGATATCTTTGTTCCTCAGATGTCTTTGTTCATCAGATATCTTAGTTCATCAGATATCTTAGTTCATCAGATATCTTTGTTCCTCAGATGTCTTTGTTCATCAGATATCTTTGTTCATCAGATATCTTAGTTCATCACATATCTTTGTTCATCAGATATCTTTGTTCATCACATATCTTTGTTCATCAGATATCTTTGTTCATCAGATATCTTAGTTCATCACATATCTTTGTTCATCAGATATCTTTGTTCATCAGATATCTTTGTTCATCAGATATCTTTGTTCATCAGATATCTTAGTTCATCACATATCTTTGTTCATCACATATCTTTGTTCATCAGATATCTTTGTTCCAACCAGACTGAACTAGCTGATCAGTTTAGTGTTTCTATGTTCTGTATTTATTCAGTTAGAGACCAGAAGTCCTCTCTGTTGCTAGGTGGTTGCTAAGGGCCCGACTACTTCCTGGAGTAGGAAACATTACATAGGTTACATAAGAGTCTACTGATTGTTTTCCAGTTGTTAATCATACCCCATGTGTTGCCATGGAAACAGCGATCTCACAAACAAAAAGTTTTATATTCTGAGAGTGAACTGCTCCACAACATGAACACGTCTTCACGTTGACTGATCCTGTGTTCTTTCTTGTGCAGCACGAGGTCCTGACAGGATGTCTGTAGCGACACCGTAGAGGAAAAGCCCAAGTAGTTAGTGACACGTTTTCCATTAGAGGTGGAAGACAGAGCGAACACAACAGCAGCTCATCAGACTGATGTCACACCAGCGACACGGTTTGGATCTCAGACGAATAAAAGTCCAGAAGCTGCTGTGACCACAGCTGCAATCATCTCTTATCACCACAGCTGCTGCCAACGAGAAGGAAACAGATCTTTGAGGTTGTCACTTCGAGACTCAGAGGCTGACAGAGAGGAGAGATTTCTCATAAAAACTCATTGTTTTTTATTGGTCCAACCTACTTCAAAGGAATTCAACCTTCTATGCTGGAGAGTAGATAATGACTGCATTTTCATTTTGAGGAGTCCTGTTCTTTTAAAGTGGGCAGATTTTGCAGTGTGTGCAGCAGTGGCTGATAAAAGAGTGAAGCTTTACAGATGTCGTTCTGCCCCTGAAACAGCAGGAGCAGAAAACTGATTCAGCATCTTCTAATCCTCCCATTTCTCTCTCCAAGACACAAACAGGTGCTTTTTTATACAAATGATACCTTGAAATGGGATAAAACTAAAATAGAATCACTGACGAATGCTCTAAACAGACAAAATCTTTTTGACAACAATTCAGATCTGAGATTAAATCAGGTGAACTCATCAGTCACCAACCTCAGACTGGATATAAAAGTGGACGTAACTTCTGTAAAATGGTTCTGATCCAGAAGTGTCTTCAGCTGCAATACCAGCGAGTGCCACTAGAGGTCGGCTCCAAAAAGCCTCCGGCTCCATAGACTCCCATTCAACTTCTCTCATCAAATCCAAAGTGAATAAAATGTGTCCATCAGTTCTCTCGGTGTTGTTAGCTAAAGTCACTCCTTCTTATTAGTTTTCTGGAGGTCCATCTGAAAATAATCCCTCATTCATTAGAAAAGAAGATTCAAGAACACCTGTTTCTGGGGGCGTGTCTGTTTGATTGACAGGCCTGTGGTGTAGTCAATTCAATTCAATTTTATTTTATTTAGATGCCGCCAAATCACAACACAGGTTCAGAGGTGGGTGGAGCATCTGTTAACAGAACCAGGATCAGAGGTGGGCTCCAGATGCTCCATCTGCCTTGAACCGGTTGGGGTGAGAGGAGAGCAGAGAGAGAAAAGTACAGCGTAGAGATAGAAGAGAAGAACTGTTGGTGGGCTATCAGTGGGCGGGACGTAGTATTGACAGCTTTCCAATCAGATCAGTCAGATCCACCGCTGGCTCCTCCCCCAGCTCGTGACGTCCATGCAGGACAATAGAAACGAGTAGGCTAAGTAAAATGTAAACATCACGCAATTTGCGAGCTTTTATTGTTAAA
>NW_027185305.1:10000-60000 GCF_022577435.1 Embiotoca jacksoni | reverse complement strand
AAGACAAAAAACATGTCAAGAAATAATCCGATTAACAAAACTATGTGAACGTCCATTGGCATGCAAATTTCTTTATGTTTACAGGTGTCTGTCAATCCATCTTGTGAATACCATATCTCAAAAACACCTCGAGGGAAGTTCTTCAAATTTGGCACAACCATTCTTTTGGTCCCAAGGATGAACTGATAAGATTTTATTGGACAAAGTTCAAAGGTCAAGCTCACTGCGACTCCACATCTGTTTCCCATTGTGAATGTGATATCTCAGGAACGCCTTCAGGGAACCTCTTCAGATTTGCCACAAACATTCGCTTGGACTCAAAGATAAACTGATTAGATATTGGTGGTCAAATGTCAAAGGTCACTGTCCCCTCACATGGATCCCTGCTTGCGAGCACCATATTTGGGAAACACCGAGAGGAAATGACTCCAAGTTTCACAAGTGTTCACCTGACCTCAACGATGTAGTGATTCGATTTTGGTGGTCAAAGGTCAGAGGTCACGGTCACAGTGATCTCACATCTTTACCATTCTACAACACTGCCCCCTTATCTAAACTCTGGATTGTCATGTTTCAGGGTTTTTAATAAACTCTAGCTTTGAGAGCTGCTCCATCCAAACTGGGATGGATGTCGTGTCTCTGAATCAGACCAAGTTTTCCTCTGAAAGTTTCCAAATTCTCCATGAAGCCCACATGGTTGGTGAGACGCCACCTCAACAGCCAGCTGCAGCTAAACATGTCGTCGCTGGTCAGATTAGGTCGAGATGATGTAGTCGTTTTATATAAAACTACATTAAACCTGTGAGAAGAAATGTGGCATCATTTTACAACTACTTTACCATCTGTGTCCAAAAATATTCATTTGCATAAGTCCGAGTTTTTTCTGCCATAAATGTATTTTTATAATTTATTTGAACAACCTTTTCGTGGGAAGGTGGATAATGTGTGTTAGTGGTACAACAAAACTAAAACTGGATCTCCTGATCAGTCTGCTGGGTCATTTCCACTTCATCCTTGGTCTCTATACGTTGTTCATAAACGTAACGTCAGTGTTTTAGTTGTCTACCTAACAACACTTCAACCTGTCACGTCTGTATGTTCGTCTACCTCCCTGTGACTTATGAGTATGGTGGCTTGTAGTGGCCAACAGACACCAGAAGCAGGTACCTGGAATTAATCTCTCAACAAGTGTAAAAAAAAACAATATTTTCTTCAGAAAATATAAAATCGATATTTACAAAGCATATTATTGTATTTTCTCTTTAGCATATAAATGTGTTTTGCTGTTTATTTACATTGAAATGTGATATCCTGGATAATGCTACCATCCAACGTCCCCCCCCCCCAAAAAAAAAAAAAAAAAAAAAAAAAAAAAGTTTGCAGGACTCTTACACTGCTGTTTACTTTTGATTACCGAAGACAATCAGGAGGGGAAGGAGGGTGTGTGTGTGTGTGTGTGTGTGTGTGTGTGTGTGTGTTTGTGTGTGTGTGTGTGTGTGTGTGTGTGTGTGTTTGTGTGTGTGTGTGTGTGTGTGTGTGTTTGTGTGTGTGTGGGGGGGGGTTCTACTGGAGAGGGCAGTAATTGCAGCACTTTAGAGCTGCGCTGAGATCGAGTAATAAAGAGAATTGTGACTAATTTGTGGTTCACACACACACACACATACACACACACACAGACACACAGACTCACACACACACACACACACACACACACACACCACACACACACACACACACACACACACACACACAGCTGTTATTGCTCTCTGGGAGAATGAGTCAGTCTGGCCGGGAGACAAAAGAGAGGAGGTAAATACACAAATGACAGAGAGATGGAAGGTTTTAAATGACTGGAGAAGAAGATGATGAAGATGATGATGATGAAGGTGAAGATGAAGAAATGTGAAGGAACAGAAGTTAAAGATTGCAGGAGGATATAAAGAAGGACATCCTTGGACGGAGGGCTGTCTGTCGACCAGGTTGGATTCCTGCTGTTCCTGTGAGGCTTCAAAGTCAGCAAGATGAAATGAAGTGAGCGGGGGAGGAAGAGGAGGGTGGAAAGGTTAGCATTGTAATTAACCTTCAGTTAGCATCGCTCCCAAATAAACAGCCCAACTTCTCTCACCACAGCTTTGTTTAACCTCATCTGCACTTTGTTCCTCTCCTGTGAAAACACTGGGCGGGCCACCGCTAGAGGAACTCCATCTTATTCTAAGGTCCTGGTTTTAGTTTTAGTTTTATTTACTGTACACAGACTGACCATTTTTAACTGTCATGAACTTGGGTCATCTGCATTTGAAGTTGTTCATTCAGTGACTATCAGGATGCTTTTAAATGTGGATTAATGTTGGAAGTATATGACGTGAGTTTCATCTTTTTTATTAAACACACACACACACACACACACACACACACACACACACTATCACAC
Organism: Embiotoca jacksoni; assembly: GCF_022577435.1. NCBI lineage: Eukaryota > Metazoa > Chordata > Actinopteri > Embiotocidae > Embiotoca > Embiotoca jacksoni. The sequence goes on along the minus strand of NW_027185305.1, from coordinate 57,569 downwards.
ACACACACACACACACACACACACACACACACACACACACACAGACACACATACACACACACACACACACACTCTCTCTCTCACACACACACACACATACACACAAACACACACACACACACACACACACACACACACACACACACACACACTATCACACACACACACACACACACACACACACACACACACACACACACACAGACACACATACACACGCACACACACACACACATACACACACACACACACACCTATTGTAACTGCCTGCAGCAGGTTAGTTTCAGGTGACCGACATGTTTCAGTATGACTTCGATTTAAAATCCTTGGTGTTAGCGAAGAACACACTCAGACCGTTAACAGTGTTCATCGGTAACGTGCGGAAGAGGTGAGGATTTTCTTTAACCTAATCAAATGTTATTGTATCTTTAAGTTGTGTTGTTCTCCCTTGCGTGTACATGTGTATTCACTTAATTGAGTTTTCCTGTTCTCTGCTGGTGACTCGTCTCCGTTGAAGAGATAAAGAGTGAAACTGGAGTGCAGCATTACTAGTGAGAGTAGCTACGATGTACAGCGGTGTCGTATCACTTCCCTCAGTAACACATGAACATTTGTACTTTAATTACTGCGACATCATTACGACCAAAAATCTAAAATGTGCTCTTTGGTTTTATTTGTGGTTTTCAAAGACAAATATTTATTTTCCTCATGTGGAGCGGTGTCGATGACAAATGGCAGAAATTATTTTCAGGATGCTGAAGTTTCCCCAAATGCATGTCCTCAAAAACAAATCCATTTTCTGACTATCACTGTGGAAAAAAACCTGAAAAGAGGAAAAAGATTCACTGGAAAACAAAGCTGGTGACTATTGTAACTAGTGACGATTGTAACTAGTGACGAATGTAACTGGTGACGATTGTAACTGGTGACGATGGTAACTAGTGACGATTGTAACTGGTGACGATGGTAATTAGTGACGATTGTAACTGGTGACGGTTGTAACTGGTGATGATTGTAACTAGTGACGGTTGTAACTGGTGACTGTTGTAACTGGTGGCGATTGTAACTAGTGACTATTGTAAATGGTGACTGTTGTAACTAGTGACTATTGTAACTGGTGACTGTTGTAACTGGTGACGATTGTAACTGGTGACTATTGTAACTGGTGACTATTGTAACTGGTGACGATTGTAACTAGTGACTATTGTAAATGGTGACTATTATAACTGGAGGTCTGTTGTAACTGATCAGTATTGTAACTGGTGAATATTGGAAATGGTGACTATTGTAACTGAAGGTCTATTGTAACTGATGAATATTCTAACTGGTGACTAATGTAACTAGTGACTATTGTAACTGAAGCTATGTTGCAACTGGAGGTCTGTTGTAACTGGCGAGTATTGTCACTGAAGGTCTATTGTAACTGGTGACTATTGTAACTGGTGACTATTGTAACTGGTGACGATTGTAACTGGAGGTCTGTTGTAACTGATCAGTATTGTAACTGCTGAATATTGTAACTGGAGGTCTGTTGTAACTGGTGACTATTGTAACTGGTGACTATTGTAACTAGTGACTATTGTAACTGATGACTATTGTAACTGGTGACTATTATAACTGGTGATTATTGTAACTGGTGACTATTGTAACTGAAGGTCTGTTGTAACTGAAGGTCTGTTGTAACTGATGAATATTGTAACTAGTGACTATTGTAATTGGTGACGATTGTAAATGGTGACAATTGTAACTGGTGACTGTTGTAACTAGTGACTATTGTAACTGGTGACGACTGTAACTGGTGACTGTAGTAACTGGTGACTGTTGTAACTGGTGACTGTTGTAACTGGTTACGATTGTAACGCGTGACTATTGTAACTAGTGACTATTGGAACTGGAGACTATTGTAACTGGTGACAATTGTAACGAGTGACTATTATCACTGGAGGTCTGTTGTAACTGGTGACTGTTGTAACTGGTGACTGTTGTAACTGGTGACGATTGTAACTGGTGACTATTGTAACTGGTTACGATTGTAACGCGTGACTATTGTAACTAGTGACTATTGGAACTGGAGACTATTGTAACTGGTGACAATTGTAACGAGTGACTATTATCACTGGAGGTCTGTTGTAACTGGTGACTGTTGTAACTGGTGACGATTGTAACTGGAGACTATTGTAACTGGTGAGAATTGTAACGAGTGACTATTGTAACTTGTGACTATTATCACTGGAGGTCTGTTGTAACTGATCAGTATTGTAACTGGTGAATATTGTGACTGGTGACTATTGTAACTAGTGACTATTGTAACTGGTGACGATTGTAACTGGAGGTCTGTTGTAATTGGTGAGTATTGTAACTGGTAACTGTTGTAACTGGTGACAGTTGTAACTAGTGACTGTTGTAACTGGTGACTATTGTAACTAGTGACTGTTGTAACTGGTGACGATTGTAACTGGTGATGATTGTAACTGGTGACGATTGTAACTGGTGACGGTTGTAACTGGTGACGATTGTAACTAGTGGCTATTGTAACTGGTGACTGTTGTAACTGGTGACTGTTGTAACTGGTGACTGTTGTGACTGGTGACTCTTGTAACTGCTGACGATTGTAACTAGTGACTATTGTAACTGGTGACTATTGTAACTGGTCACAATTGTAACTAGTGACTATTGTAACTGGTGACTATTATAACTGGGGGTCTGTTGTAACTGATCAGTATTGTAACTGGTGAATATTGTAACTGGAGGTCTGTTGTAACTGGTGAGTATGTAACTGGTGACTATTGTAACTAGTGACTATTGTAACTGGTGACTATTGTAACTGATGACTAATGTAACTGGTGACTATTGCAACTGGTGACGATTGTAACTCGTGACTATTGTAACTAGTGACTATTGGAACTGATGACGATTGGAACTGGTGACTATTATAACTGGAGGTCTGATGTAACTGATCAGTAATGTAACTGCTGAATATTGTAACTGGAGGTCTGTTGTAACTGGTGACTATTGTAAATGGTGACTATTGTAACTAGTGACTATTGTAACTGGTGACTATTGTAACTGATGACTATTGTAACTGGTGACTATTGTAAATGGTGACTGTTGTAACTAGTGACTATTGTAACAGGTGACTGTTGTAACTGGTGACGATTGTAACTGGTGACGATTGCAACTGGTGACGATTGTAACTGGTGACGATGGTAACTAGTGACGATTGTAACTGGTGACGGTTGTAACTGGTGATGATTGTAACTAGTGACGGTTGTAACTGGTGACTGTTGTAACTGGTGACGATTGTAACTAGTGACTATTGTAAATAGTGACTGTTGTAACTAGTGACTATTGTAACTGGTGACTGTTGTAACTGGTGACGATTGTAACTGGTGACTATTGTAACTGGTGACTATTGTAACTTGTGACGATTGTAACTAGTGACTATTGTAACTGGTGACTATTATAACTGGAGGTCTGTTGTAACTGATCAGTATTGTAACTGGTGAATATTGGAAAAGGTGACTATTGTAACTGAAGGTCTATTGTAACTGATGAATATTGTAACTGGTGAGTAATGTAACTAGTGACTATTGTAACTGAAGCTATGTTGCAACTGGAGGTCTGTTGTTACTGGCGAGTATTGTCACTGAAGGTCTATTGTAACTGGTGACTATTGTAACTGGTGACGATTGTAACTGGTGACGATTGTAACTGGAGGTCTGTTGTAACTGATCAGTATTGTAACTGCTGAATATTGTAACTGGAGGTCTGTTGTAACTGGTGACTATTGTAACTGGTGACTATTGTAACTGGTGACTATTATAACTGGTGATTATTGTAACTGGTGACTATTTTAATTGAAGGTCTGTTGTAACTGAAGGTCTGTTGTAACTGGTGAATATTGTAACTAGTGACTATTGTAACTGGTGACGATTGTAAATGGTGACAATTGTAACTGGTGACTGTTGTAACTAGTGACTATTGTAACTGGTGACGACTGTAACTGGTGACTGTAGTAACTGGTGACTGTTGTAACTGGTGACTGTTGTAACTGGTGACTGTAGTAACTGGTTACGATTGTAACGCGTGACTATTGTAACTAGTGACTATTGGAACTGGAGACTATTGTAACTGGTGACAATTGTAACGAGTGACTATTATCACTGGAGGTCTGTTGTAACTGGTGACTGTTGTAACTGGTGACTGTTGTAACTGGTGACGATTGTAACTGGTGACTATTGTAACTGGTTACGATTGTAACGCGTGACTATTGTAACTAGTGACTATTGGAACTGGAGACTATTGTAACTGGTGACAATTGTAACGAGTGACTATTATCACTGGAGGTCTGTTGTAACTGGTGACTGTTGTAACTGGTGACTGTTGTAACTGGTGACGATTGTAACTGGAGACTATTGTAACTGGTGAGAATTGTAACGAGTGACTATTGTAACTTGTGACTATTATCACTGGAGGTCTGTTGTAACTGATCAGTATTGTAACTGGTAAATATTGTGACCGGTGACTATTGTAACTAGTGACTATTGTAATTGGTGACGATTGTAACTGGAGGTCTGTTGTAATTGGTGAGTATTGTAACTGGTGACTGTTGTAACTGGTGACAGTTGTAACTAGTGACTGTTGTAACTGGTGACTATTGTAACTGGTGACGATTGTAACTGGTGACGATTGTAACTGGTGACGATTGTAACTGGTGACGATTGTAACTGGTGACGATTGTCACTGGTGACGGTTGTAACTGGTGACAATTGTAACTGGTGACGATTGTAACTAGTGGCTATTGTAACTGGTGACTGTTGTAACTGGTGACTGTTGTAACTGGTGACTGTTGTGACTGGTGACTCTTGTAACTGCTGACGATTGTAACTAGTGACTATTGTAAATAGTGACTGTTGTAACTAGTGACTATTGTAACTGGTGACTGTTGTAACTGGTGACGATTGTAACTGGTGACTATTGTAACTGGTGACTATTGTAACTTGTGACGATTGTAACTAGTGACTATTGTAACTGGTGACTATTATAACTGGAGGTCTGTTGTAACTGATCAGTATTGTAACTGTTGAATATTGGAAAAGGTGACTATTGTAACTGAAGGTCTATTGTAACTGATGAATATTGTAACTGGTGAGTAATGTAACTAGTGACTATTGTAACTGAAGCTATGTTGCAACTGGAGGTCTGTTGTTACTGGCGAGTATTGTCACTGAAGGTCTATTGTAACTGGTGACTATTGTAACTGGTGACGATTGTAACTGGTGACGATTGTAACTGGAGGTCTGTTGTAACTGATCAGTATTGTAACTGCTGAATATTGTAACTGGAGGTCTGTTGTAACTGGTGACTATTGTAACTGGTGACTATTGTAACTGGTGACTATTATAACTGGTGATTATTGTAACTGGTGACTATTTTAATTGAAGGTCTGTTGTAACTGAAGGTCTGTTGTAACTGGTGAATATTGTAACTAGTGACTATTGTAACTGGTGACGATTGTAAATGGTGACAATTGTAACTGGTGACTGTTGTAACTAGTGACTATTGTAACTGGTGACGACTGTAACTGGTGACTGTAGTAACTGGTGACTGTTGTAACTGGTGACTGTTGTAACTGGTGACTGTAGTAACTGGTTACGATTGTAACGCGTGACTATTGTAACTAGTGACTATTGGAACTGGAGACTATTGTAACTGGTGACAATTGTAACGAGTGACTATTATCACTGGAGGTCTGTTGTAACTGGTGACTGTTGTAACTGGTGACTGTTGTAACTGGTGACGATTGTAACTGGTGACTATTGTAACTGGTTACGATTGTAACGCGTGACTATTGTAACTAGTGACTATTGGAACTGGAGACTATTGTAACTGGTGACAATTGTAACGAGTGACTATTATCACTGGAGGTCTGTTGTAACTGGTGACTGTTGTAACTGGTGACTGTTGTAACTGGTGACGATTGTAACTGGAGACTATTGTAACTGGTGAGAATTGTAACGAGTGACTATTGTAACTTGTGACTATTATCACTGGAGGTCTGTTGTAACTGATCAGTATTGTAACTGGTAAATATTGTGACCGGTGACTATTGTAACTAGTGACTATTGTAATTGGTGACGATTGTAACTGGAGGTCTGTTGTAATTGGTGAGTATTGTAACTGGTGACTGTTGTAACTGGTGACAGTTGTAACTAGTGACTGTTGTAACTGGTGACTATTGTAACTGGTGACGATTGTAACTGGTGACGATTGTCACTGGTGACGGTTGTAACTGGTGACAATTGTAACTGGTGACGATTGTAACTGGTGACGATTGTAACTGGTGACGATTGTCACTGGTGACGGTTGTAACTGGTGACAATTGTAACTGGTGACGATTGTAACTAGTGGCTATTGTAACTGGTGACTGTTGTAACTGGTTACGATTGTAACGCGTGACTATTGTAACTAGTGACTATTGGAACTGGAGACTATTGTAACTGGTGACAATTGTAACGAGTGACTATTATCACTGGAGGTCTGTTGTAACTGGTGACTGTTGTAACTGGTGACTGTTGTAACTGGTGACGATTGTAACTGGAGACTATTGTAACTGGTGAGAATTGTAACGAGTGACTATTGTAACTTGTGACTATTATCACTGGAGGTCTGTTGTAACTGATCAGTATTGTAACTGGTAAATATTGTGACCGGTGACTATTGTAACTAGTGACTATTGTAATTGGTGACGATTGTAACTGGAGGTCTGTTGTAATTGGTGAGTATTGTAACTGGTGACTGTTGTAACTGGTGACAGTTGTAACTAGTGACTGTTGTAACTGGTGACTATTGTAACTGGTGACGATTGTAACTGGTGACGATTGTAACTGGTGACGATTGTAACTGGTGACGATTGTAACTGGTGACGATTGTCACTGGTGACGGTTGTAACTGGTGACAATTGTAACTGGTGACGATTGTAACTAGTGGCTATTGTAACTGGTGACTGTTGTAACTGGTGACTGTTGTAACTGGTGACTGTTGTGACTGGTGACTCTTGTAACTGCTGACGATTGTAACTAGTGACTGTTGTAAATGGTGACTGTTGTAACTGGTGACGATTGTAACTGGTGAATGTTGTAACTGTTGACTATTGTAACTGGTGACGATTGTAACTAGTGACTATTGTAACTGGTGACTATTGTAACTTGTCACAATTGTAACTAGTGACTATTGTAACTGGTGACTATTATAACTGGGGGTCTGTTGTAACTGATCAGTATTGTAACTGGTGAATATTGTAACTGGAGGTCTGTTGTAACTGGTGAGTATGTAACTGGTGACTATTGTAACTAGTGACTATTGTAACTGATGACTAATGTAACTGGTGACTATTGCAACTGGTGACTATTGTAACTGGTGACGATTGTAACTGGTGACGATTGTCACTGGTGACGGTTGTAACTGGTGACTGTTGTAACTGGTGACGATTGTAACTGGTGACGATTGTAACTGGTGACGATTGTCACTGGTGACGGTTGTAACTGGTGACAATTGTAACTGGTGACGATTGTAACTAGTGGCTATTGTAACTGGTGACTGTTGTAACTGGTGACTGTTGTAACTGGTGACTGTTGTGACTGGTGACTCTTGTAACTGCTGACGATTGTAACTAGTGACTGTTGTAAATGGTGACTGTTGTAACTGGTGACGATTGTAACTGGTGAATGTTGTAACTGGTGACTATTGTAACTGGTGACGATTGTAACTAGTGACTATTGTAACTGGTGACTATTGTAACTGGTCACAATTGTAACTAGTGACTATTGTAACTGGTGACTATTATAACTGGGGGTCTGTTGTAACTGATCAGTATTGTAACTGGTGACGATTGTAACTGGAGGTCTGTTGTAACTGATCAGTATTGTAACTGCTGAATATTGTAACTGGAGGTCTGTTGTAACTGGTGACTATTGTAACTGGTGACTATTGTAACTAGTGACTATTGTAACTGGTGACTATTGTAACTGGTGACTATTATAACTGGTGATTATTGTAACTGGTGACTATTGTAACTGAAGGTCTGTTGTAACTGGTGAATATTGTAACTAGTGACTATTGTAACTGGTGACGATTGTAAATGGTGACAATTGTAACTGGTGACTGTTGTAACTAGTGACTATTGTAACTGGTGACGACTGTAACTGGTGACTGTAGTAACTGGTGACTGTTATAACTGGTGACTGTTGTAACTGGTGACAATTGTAACGAGTGACTATTATCACTGGAGGTCTGTTGTAACTGGTGACTGTTGTAACTGGTGACGATTGTAACTGGAGACTATTGTAACTGGTGAGAATTGTAACGAGTGACTATTGTAACTTGTGACTATTATCACTGGAGGTCTGTTGTAACTGATCAGTATTGTAACTGGTGAATATTGTGACTGGTGACTATTGTAACTAGTGACTATTGTAACTGGTGACGATTGTAACTGGAGGTCTGTTGTAATTGGTGAGTATTGTAACTGGTAACTGTTGTAACTGGTGACAGTTGTAACTAGTGACTGTTGTAACTGGTGACTATTGTAACTAGTGACTGTTGTAACTGGTGATGATTGTAACTGGTGACGATTGTAACTGGTGACGATTGTAACTGGTGACGGTTGTAACTGGTGACAATTGTAACTGGTGACGATTGTAACTAGTGGCTATTGTAACTGGTGACTGTTGTAACTGGTGACTGTTGTAACTGGTGACTGTTGTGACTGGTGACTCTTGTAACTGCTGACGATTGTAACTGGTGACTGTTGTAAATGGTGACTGTTGTAACTGGTGACGATTGTAACTGGTGAATGTTGTAACTGGTGACTATTGTAACTGGTGACGATTGTAACTAGTGACTATTGTAACTGGTGACTATTGTAACTGGTCACAATTGTAACTAGTGACTATTGTAACTGGTGACTATTATAACTGGGGGTCTGTTGTAACTGATCAGTATTGTAACTGGTGAATATTGTAACTGGAGGTCTGTTGTAACTGGTGAGTATGTAACTGGTGACTATTGTAACTAGTGACTATTGTAACTGGTGACTATTGTAACTGATGACTAATGTAACTGGTGACTATTGCAACTGGTGACGATTGTAACTCGTGACTATTGTAACTAGTGACTATTGGAACTGATGACGATTGGAACTGGTGACTATTATAACTGGAGGTCTGATGTAACTGATCAGTAATGTAACTGCTGAATATTGTAACTGGAGGTCTGTTGTAACTGGTGACTATTGTAACTGGTGACTATTGTAACTAGTGACTATTGTAACTGGTGACTATTGTAACTGATGACTATTGTAACTGGTGACTATTGTAAATGGTGACTGTTGTAACTAGTGACTATTGTAACTGGTGACTGTTGTAACTGGTGACGATTGTAACTGGTGACGATTGCAACTGGTGACGATTGTAACTGGTGACGATGGTAACTAGTGACGATTGTAACTGGTGACGGTTGTAACTGGTGATGATTGTAACTAGTGACGGTTGTAACTGGTGACTGTTGTAACTGGTGACGATTGTAACTAGTGACTATTGTAAATAGTGACTGTTGTAACTAGTGACTATTGTAACTGGTGACTGTTGTAACTGGTGACGATTGTAACTGGTGACTATTGTAACTGGTGACTATTGTAACTTGTGACGATTGTAACTAGTGACTATTGTAACTGGTGACTATTATAACTGGAGGTCTGTTGTAACTGATCAGTATTGTAACTGGTGAATATTGGAAAAGGTGACTATTGTAACTGAAGGTCTATTGTAACTGATGAATATTGTAACTGGTGAGTAATGTAACTAGTGACTATTGTAACTGGTGACGATTGTAACTGGAGGTCTGTTGTAACTGATCAGTATTGTAACTGCTGAATATTGTAACTGGAGGTCTGTTGTAACTGGTGACTATTGTAACTGGTGACTATTGTAACTGGTGACTATTATAACTGGTGATTATTGTAACTGGTGACTATTTTAATTGAAGGTCTGTTGTAACTGAAGGTCTGTTGTAACTGGTGAATATTGTAACTAGTGACTATTGTAAATGGTGACGATTGTAAATGGTGACAATTGTAACTGGTGACTGTTGTAACTAGTGACTATTGTAACTGGTGACGACTGTAACTGGTGACTGTAGTAACTGGTGACTTTTGTAACTGGTGACTGTTGTAACTGGTGACTGTAGTAACTGGTTACGATTGTAACGCGTGACTATTGTAACTAGTGACTATTGGAACTGGAGACTATTGTAACTGGTGACAATTGTAACGAGTGACTATTATCACTGGAGGTCTGTTGTAACTGGTGACTGTTGTAACTGGTGACTGTTGTAACTGGTGACGATTGTAACTGGTGACTATTGTAACTGGTTACGATTGTAACGCGTGACTATTGTAACTAGTGACTATTGGAACTGGAGACTATTGTAACTGGTGACAATTGTAACGAGTGACTATTATCACTGGAGGTCTGTTGTAACTGGTGACTGTTGTAACTGGTGACTGTTGTAACTGGTGACGATTGTAACTGGAGACTATTGTAACTGGTGAGAATTGTAACGAGTGACTATTGTAACTTGTGACTATTATCACTGGAGGTCTGTTGTAACTGATCAGTATTGTAACTGGTAAATATTGTGACCGGTGACTATTGTAACTAGTGACTATTGTAACTGGTGACGATTGTAACTGGAGGTCTGTTGTAATTGGTGAGTATTGTAACTGGTGACTGTTGTAACTGGTGACAGTTGTAACTAGTGACTGTTGTAACTGGTGACTATTGTAACTGGTGACGATTGTAACTGGTGACGATTGTCACTGGTGACGGTTGTAACTGGTGACAATTGTAACTGGTGACGATTGTAACTGGTGACGATTGTAACTGGTGACGATTGTCACTGGTGACGGTTGTAACTGGTGACAATTGTAACTGGTGACGATTGTAACTAGTGGCTATTGTAACTGGTGACTGTTGTAACTGGTGACTGTTGTAACTGGTGACTGTTGTAACTGGTGACTGTTGTGACTGGTGACTCTTGTAACTGCTGACGATTGTAACTAGTGACTGTTGTAAATGGTGACTGTTGTAACTGGTGACGATTGTAACTGGTGAATGTTGTAACTGTTGACTATTGTAACTGGTGACTATTGTAACTAGTGACTATTGTAACTGGTGACTATTGTAACTGGTGACTATTATAACTGGTGATTATTGTAACTGGTGACTATTGTAACTGAAGGTCTGTTGTAACTGGTGAATATTGTAACTAGTGACTATTGTAACTGGTGACGATTGTAAATGGTGACAATTGTAACTGGTGACTGTTGTAACTAGTGACTATTGTAACTGGTGACGACTGTAACTGGTGACTGTAGTAACTGGTGACTGTTATAACTGGTGACTGTTGTAACTGGTGACAATTGTAACGAGTGACTATTATCACTGGAGGTCTGTTGTAACTGGTGACTGTTGTAACTGGTGACGATTGTAACTGGAGACTATTGTAACTGGTGAGAATTGTAACGAGTGACTATTGTAACTTGTGACTATTATCACTGGAGGTCTGTTGTAACTGATCAGTATTGTAACTGGTGAATATTGTGACTGGTGACTATTGTAACTAGTGACTATTGTAACTGGTGACGATTGTAACTGGAGGTCTGTTGTAATTGGTGAGTATTGTAACTGGTAACTGTTGTAACTGGTGACAGTTGTAACTAGTGACTGTTGTAACTGGTGACTATTGTAACTAGTGACTGTTGTAACTGGTGACGATTGTAACTGGTGACGATTGTAACTGGTGACGATTGTAACTGGTGACGGTTGTAACTGGTGACAATTGTAACTGGTGACGATTGTAACTAGTGGCTATTGTAACTGGTGACTGTTGTAACTGGTGACTGTTGTAACTGGTGACTGTTGAGACTGGTGACTCTTGTAACTGCTGACGATTGTAACTGGTGACTGTTGTAAATGGTGACTGTTGTAACTGGTGACGATTGTAACTGGTGAATGTTGTAACTGGTGACTATTGTAACTGGTGACGATTGTAACTAGTGACTATTGTAACTGGTGACTATTGTAACTGGTCACAATTGTAACTAGTGACTATTGTAACTGGTGACTATTATAACTGGGGGTCTGTTGTAACTGATCAGTATTGTAACTGGTGAATATTGTAACTGGAGGTCTGTTGTAACTGGTGAGTATGTAACTGGTGACTATTGTAACTAGTGACTATTGTAACTGGTGACTATTGTAACTGATGACTAATGTAACTGGTGACTATTGCAACTGGTGACGATTGTAACTCGTGACTATTGTAACTAGTGACTATTGGAACTGATGACGATTGGAACTGGTGACTATTATAACTGGAGGTCTGATGTAACTGATCAGTAATGTAACTGCTGAATATTGTAACTGGAGGTCTGTTGTAACTGGTGACTATTGTAACTGGTGACTATTGTAACTAGTGACTATTGTAACTGGTGACTATTGTAACTGATGACTATTGTAACTGAAGGTCTATTGTAACTGATGAATATTCTAACTGGTGACTAATGTAACTAGTGACTATTGTAACTGAAGCTATGTTGCAACTGGAGGTCTGTTGTAACTGGCGAGTATTGTCACTGAAGGTCTATTGTAACTGGTGACTATTGTAACTGGTGACTATTGTAACTGGTGACGATTGTAACTGGAGGTCTGTTGTAACTGATCAGTATTGTAACTGCTGAATATTGTAACTGGAGGTCTGTTGTAACTGGTGACTATTGTAACTGGTGACTATTGTAACTAGTGACTATTGTAACTGATGACTATTGTAACTGGTGACTATTATAACTGGTGATTATTGTAACTGGTGACTATTGTAACTGAAGGTCTGTTGTAACTGAAGGTCTGTTGTAACTGATGAATATTGTAACTAGTGACTATTGTAATTGGTGACGATTGTAAATGGTGACAATTGTAACTGGTGACTGTTGTAACTAGTGACTATTGTAACTGGTGACGACTGTAACTGGTGACTGTAGTAACTGGTGACTGTTGTAACTGGTGACTGTTGTAACTGGTTACGATTGTAACGCGTGACTATTGTAACTAGTGACTATTGGAACTGGAGACTATTGTAACTGGTGACAATTGTAACGAGTGACTATTATCACTGGAGGTCTGTTGTAACTGGTGACTGTTGTAACTGGTGACTGTTGTAACTGGTGACGATTGTAACTGGTGACTATTGTAACTGGTTACGATTGTAACGCGTGACTATTGTAACTAGTGACTATTGGAACTGGAGACTATTGTAACTGGTGACAATTGTAACGAGTGACTATTATCACTGGAGGTCTGTTGTAACTGGTGACTGTTGTAACTGGTGACGATTGTAACTGGAGACTATTGTAACTGGTGAGAATTGTAACGAGTGACTATTGTAACTTGTGACTATTATCACTGGAGGTCTGTTGTAACTGATCAGTATTGTAACTGGTGAATATTGTGACTGGTGACTATTGTAACTAGTGACTATTGTAACTGGTGACGATTGTAACTGGAGGTCTGTTGTAATTGGTGAGTATTGTAACTGGTAACTGTTGTAACTGGTGACAGTTGTAACTAGTGACTGTTGTAACTGGTGACTATTGTAACTAGTGACTGTTGTAACTGGTGACGATTGTAACTGGTGACGATTGTAACTGGTGACGATTGTAACTGGTGACGGTTGTAACTGGTGACAATTGTAACTGGTGACGATTGTAACTAGTGGCTATTGTAACTGGTGACTGTTGTAACTGGTGACTGTTGTAACTGGTGACTGTTGTGACTGGTGACTCTTGTAACTGCTGACGATTGTAACTGGTGACTGTTGTAAATGGTGACTGTTGTAACTGGTGACGATTGTAACTGGTGAACGTTGTAACTGGTGACTATTGTAACTGGTGACGATTGTAACTAGTGACTATTGTAACTGGTGACTATTGTAACTGGTCACAATTGTAACTAGTGACTATTGTAACTGGTGACTATTATAACTGGGGGTCTGTTGTAACTGATCAGTATTGTAACTGGTGAATATTGTAACTGGAGGTCTGTTGTAACTGGTGAGTATGTAACTGGTGACTATTGTAACTAGTGACTATTGTAACTGGTGACTATTGTAACTGATGACTAATGTAACTGGTGACTATTGCAACTGGTGACGATTGTAACTCGTGACTATTGTAACTAGTGACTATTGGAACTGATGACGATTGGAACTGGTGACTATTATAACTGGAGGTCTGATGTAACTGATCAGTAATGTAACTGCTGAATATTGTAACTGGAGGTCTGTTGTAACTGGTGACTATTGTAACTGGTGACTATTGTAACTAGTGACTATTGTAACTGGTGACTATTGTAACTGATGACTATTGTAACTGGTGACTATTGTAAATGGTGACTGTTGTAACTAGTGACTATTGTAACAGGTGACTGTTGTAACTGGTGACGATTGTAACTGGTGACGATTGCAACTGGTGACGATTGTAACTGGTGACGATGGTAACTAGTGACGATTGTAACTGGTGACGGTTGTAACTGGTGATGATTGTAACTAGTGACGGTTGTAACTGGTGACTGTTGTAACTGGTGACGATTGTAACTAGTGACTATTGTAAATAGTGACTGTTGTAACTAGTGACTATTGTAACTGGTGACTGTTGTAACTGGTGACGATTGTAACTGGTGACTATTGTAACTGGTGACTATTGTAACTTGTGACGATTGTAACTAGTGACTATTGTAACTGGTGACTATTATAACTGGAGGTCTGTTGTAACTGATCAGTATTGTAACTGGTGAATATTGGAAAAGGTGACTATTGTAACTGAAGGTCTATTGTAACTGATGAATATTGTAACTGGTGAGTAATGTAACTAGTGACTATTGTAACTGAAGCTATGTTGCAACTGGAGGTCTGTTGTTACTGGCGAGTATTGTCACTGAAGGTCTATTGTAACTGGTGACTATTGTAACTGGTGACGATTGTAACTGGTGACGATTGTAACTGGAGGTCTGTTGTAACTGATCAGTATTGTAACTGCTGAATATTGTAACTGGAGGTCTGTTGTAACTGGTGACTATTGTAACTGGTGACTATTGTAACTGGTGACTATTATAACTGGTGATTATTGTAACTGGTGACTATTTTAATTGAAGGTCTGTTGTAACTGAAGGTCTGTTGTAACTGGTGAATATTGTAACTAGTGACTATTGTAACTGGTGACGATTGTAAATGGTGACAATTGTAACTGGTGACTGTTGTAACTAGTGACTATTGTAACTGGTGACGACTGTAACTGGTGACTGTAGTAACTGGTGACTGTTGTAACTGGTGACTGTTGTAACTGGTGACTGTAGTAACTGGTTACGATTGTAACGCGTGACTATTGTAACTAGTGACTATTGGAACTGGAGACTATTGCAACTGGTGACGATTGTAACTGGTGACGATGGTAACTAGTGACGATTGTAACTGGTGACGGTTGTAACTGGTGATGATTGTAACTAGTGACGGTTGTAACTGGTGACTGTTGTAACTGGTGACGATTGTAACTAGTGACTATTGTAAATAGTGACTGTTGTAACTAGTGACTATTGTAACTGGTGACTGTTGTAACTGGTGACGATTGTAACTGGTGACTATTGTAACTGGTGACTATTGTAACTTGTGACGATTGTAACTAGTGACTATTGTAACTGGTGACTATTATAACTGGAGGTCTGTTGTAACTGATCAGTATTGTAACTGGTGAATATTGGAAAAGGTGACTATTGTAACTGAAGGTCTATTGTAACTGATGAATATTGTAACTGGTGAGTAATGTAACTAGTGACTATTGTAACTGAAGCTATGTTGCAACTGGAGGTCTGTTGTTACTGGCGAGTATTGTCACTGAAGGTCTATTGTAACTGGTGACTATTGTAACTGGTGACGATTGTAACTGGTGACGATTGTAACTGGAGGTCTGTTGTAACTGATCAGTATTGTAACTGCTGAATATTGTAACTGGAGGTCTGTTGTAACTGGTGACTATTGTAACTGGTGACTATTGTAACTGGTGACTATTATAACTGGTGATTATTGTAACTGGTGACTATTTTAATTGAAGGTCTGTTGTAACTGAAGGTCTGTTGTAACTGGTGAATATTGTAACTAGTGACTATTGTAACTGGTGACGATTGTAAATGGTGACAATTGTAACTGGTGACTGTTGTAACTAGTGACTATTGTAACTGGTGACGACTGTAACTGGTGACTGTAGTAACTGGTGACTGTTGTAACTGGTGACTGTTGTAACTGGTGACTGTAGTAACTGGTTACGATTGTAACGCGTGACTATTGTAACTAGTGACTATTGGAACTGGAGACTATTGTAACTGGTGACAATTGTAACGAGTGACTATTATCACTGGAGGTCTGTTGTAACTGGTGACTGTTGTAACTGGTGACTGTTGTAACTGGTGACGATTGTAACTGGTGACTATTGTAACTGGTTACGATTGTAACGCGTGACTATTGTAACTAGTGACTATTGGAACTGGAGACTATTGTAACTGGTGACAATTGTAACGAGTGACTATTATCACTGGAGGTCTGTTGTAACTGGTGACTGTTGTAACTGGTGACTGTTGTAACTGGTGACGATTGTAACTGGAGACTATTGTAACTGGTGAGAATTGTAACGAGTGACTATTGTAACTTGTGACTATTATCACTGGAGGTCTGTTGTAACTGATCAGTATTGTAACTGGTAAATATTGTGACCGGTGACTATTGTAACTAGTGACTATTGTAATTGGTGACGATTGTAACTGGAGGTCTGTTGTAATTGGTGAGTATTGTAACTGGTGACTGTTGTAACTGGTGACAGTTGTAACTAGTGACTGTTGTAACTGGTGACTATTGTAACTGGTGACGATTGTAACTGGTGACGATTGTCACTGGTGACGGTTGTAACTGGTGACAATTGTAACTGGTGACGATTGTAACTGGTGACGATTGTAACTGGTGACGATTGTCACTGGTGACGGTTGTAACTGGTGACAATTGTAACTGGTGACGATTGTAACTAGTGGCTATTGTAACTGGTGACTGTTGTAACTGGTGACTGTTGTAACTGGTGACTGTTGTAACTGGTGACTGTTGTGACTGGTGACTCTTGTAACTGCTGACGATTGTAACTAGTGACTGTTGTAAATGGTGACTGTTGTAACTGGTGACGATTGTAACTGGTGAATGTTGTAACTGTTGACTATTGTAACTGGTGACGATTGTAACTAGTGACTATTGTAACTGGTGACTATTGTAACTTGTCACAATTGTAACTAGTGACTATTGTAACTGGTGACTATTATAACTGGGGGTCTGTTGTAACTGATCAGTATTGTAACTGGTGAATATTGTAACTGGAGGTCTGTTGTAACTGGTGAGTATGTAACTGGTGACTATTGTAACTAGTGACTATTGTAACTGATGACTAATGTAACTGGTGACTATTGCAACTGGTGACTATTGTAACTGGTGACGATTGTAACTGGTGACGATTGTCACTGGTGACGGTTGTAACTGGTGACTGTTGTAACTGGTGACGATTGTAACTGGTGACGATTGTAACTGGTGACGATTGTCACTGGTGACGGTTGTAACTGGTGACAATTGTAACTGGTGACGATTGTAACTAGTGGCTATTGTAACTGGTGACTGTTGTAACTGGTGACTGTTGTAACTGGTGACTGTTGTGACTGGTGACTCTTGTAACTGCTGACGATTGTAACTAGTGACTGTTGTAAATGGTGACTGTTGTAACTGGTGACGATTGTAACTGGTGAATGTTGTAACTGGTGACTATTGTAACTGGTGACGATTGTAACTAGTGACTATTGTAACTGGTGACTATTGTAACTGGTCACAATTGTAACTAGTGACTATTGTAACTGGTGACTATTATAACTGGGGGTCTGTTGTAACTGATCAGTATTGTAACTGGTGACGATTGTAACTGGAGGTCTGTTGTAACTGATCAGTATTGTAACTGCTGAATATTTTAACTGGAGGTCTGTTGTAACTGGTGACTATTGTAACTGGTGACTATTGTAACTAGTGACTATTGTAACTGGTGACTATTGTAACTGGTGACTATTATAACTGGTGATTATTGTAACTGGTGACTATTGTAACTGAAGGTCTGTTGTAACTGGTGAATATTGTAACTAGTGACTATTGTAACTGGTGACGATTGTAAATGGTGACAATTGTAACTGGTGACTGTTGTAACTAGTGACTATTGTAACTGGTGACGACTGTAACTGGTGACTGTAGTAACTGGTGACTGTTATAACTGGTGACTGTTGTAACTGGTGACAATTGTAACGAGTGACTATTATCACTGGAGGTCTGTTGTAACTGGTGACTGTTGTAACTGGTGACGATTGTAACTGGAGACTATTGTAACTGGTGAGAATTGTAACGAGTGACTATTGTAACTTGTGACTATTATCACTGGAGGTCTGTTGTAACTGATCAGTATTGTAACTGGTGAATATTGTGACTGGTGACTATTGTAACTAGTGACTATTGTAACTGGTGACGATTGTAACTGGAGGTCTGTTGTAATTGGTGAGTATTGTAACTGGTAACTGTTGTAACTGGTGACAGTTGTAACTAGTGACTGTTGTAACTGGTGACTATTGTAACTAGTGACTGTTGTAACTGGTGATGATTGTAACTGGTGACGATTGTAACTGGTGACGATTGTAACTGGTGACGGTTGTAACTGGTGACAATTGTAACTGGTGACGATTGTAACTAGTGGCTATTGTAACTGGTGACTGTTGTAACTGGTGACTGTTGTAACTGGTGACTGTTGTGACTGGTGACTCTTGTAACTGCTGACGATTGTAACTGGTGACTGTTGTAAATGGTGACTGTTGTAACTGGTGACGATTGTAACTGGTGAATGTTGTAACTGGTGACTATTGTAACTGGTGACGATTGTAACTAGTGACTATTGTAACTGGTGACTATTGTAACTGGTCACAATTGTAACTAGTGACTATTGTAACTGGTGACTATTATAACTGGGGGTCTGTTGTAACTGATCAGTATTGTAACTGGTGAATATTGTAACTGGAGGTCTGTTGTAACTGGTGAGTATGTAACTGGTGACTATTGTAACTAGTGACTATTGTAACTGGTGACTATTGTAACTGATGACTAATGTAACTGGTGACTATTGCAACTGGTGACGATTGTAACTCGTGACTATTGTAACTAGTGACTATTGGAACTGATGACGATTGGAACTGGTGACTATTATAACTGGAGGTCTGATGTAACTGATCAGTAATGTAACTGCTGAATATTGTAACTGGAGGTCTGTTGTAACTGGTGACTATTGTAACTGGTGACTATTGTAACTAGTGACTATTGTAACTGGTGACTATTGTAACTGATGACTATTGTAACTGGTGACTATTGTAAATGGTGACTGTTGTAACTAGTGACTATTGTAACTGGTGACTGTTGTAACTGGTGACGATTGTAACTGGTGACGATTGCAACTGGTGACGATTGTAACTGGTGACGATGGTAACTAGTGACGATTGTAACTGGTGACGGTTGTAACTGGTGACGATTGTAACTGGTGACGGTTGTAACTGGTGATGATTGTAACTAGTGACGGTTGTAACTGGTGACTGTTGTAACTGGTGACGATTGTAACTAGTGACTATTGTAAATAGTGACTGTTGTAACTAGTGACTATTGTAACTGGTGACTGTTGTAACTGGTGACGATTGTAACTGGTGACTATTGTAACTGGTGACTATTGTAACTTGTGACGATTGTAACTAGTGACTATTGTAACTGGTGACTATTATAACTGGAGGTCTGTTGTAACTGATCAGTATTGTAACTGGTGAATATTGGAAAAGGTGACTATTGTAACTGAAGGTCTATTGTAACTGATGAATATTGTAACTGGTGAGTAATGTAACTAGTGACTATTGTAACTGGTGACGATTGTAACTGGAGGTCTGTTGTAACTGATCAGTATTGTAACTGCTGAATATTGTAACTGGAGGTCTGTTGTAACTGGTGACTATTGTAACTGGTGACTATTGTAACTGGTGACTATTATAACTGGTGATTATTGTAACTGGTGACTATTTTAATTGAAGGTCTGTTGTAACTGAAGGTCTGTTGTAACTGGTGAATATTGTAACTAGTGACTATTGTAAATGGTGACGATTGTAAATGGTGACAATTGTAACTGGTGACTGTTGTAACTAGTGACTATTGTAACTGGTGACGACTGTAACTGGTGACTGTAGTAACTGGTGACTGTTGTAACTGGTGACTGTTGTAACTGGTGACTGTAGTAACTGGTTACGATTGTAACGCGTGACTATTGTAACTAGTGACTATTGGAACTGGAGACTATTGTAACTGGTGACAATTGTAACGAGTGACTATTATCACTGGAGGTCTGTTGTAACTGGTGACTGTTGTAACTGGTGACTGTTGTAACTGGTGACGATTGTAACTGGTGACTATTGTAACTGGTTACGATTGTAACGCGTGACTATTGTAACTAGTGACTATTGGAACTGGAGACTATTGTAACTGGTGACAATTGTAACGAGTGACTATTATCACTGGAGGTCTGTTGTAACTGGTGACTGTTGTAACTGGTGACTGTTGTAACTGGTGACGATTGTAACTGGAGACTATTGTAACTGGTGAGAATTGTAACGAGTGACTATTGTAACTTGTGACTATTATCACTGGAGGTCTGTTGTAACTGATCAGTATTGTAACTGGTAAATATTGTGACCGGTGACTATTGTAACTAGTGACTATTGTAACTGGTGACGATTGTAACTGGAGGTCTGTTGTAATTGGTGAGTATTGTAACTGGTGACTGTTGTAACTGGTGACAGTTGTAACTAGTGACTGTTGTTACTGGTGACTATTGTAACTGGTGACGATTGTAACTGGTGACGATTGTCACTGGTGACGGTTGTAACTGGTGACAATTGTAACTGGTGACGATTGTAACTGGTGACGGTTGTAACTGGTGACAATTGTAACTGGTGACGATTGTAACTAGTGGCTATTGTAACTGGTGACTGTTGTAACTGGTGACTGTTGTAACTGGTGACTGTTGTAACTGGTGACTGTTGTGACTGGTGACTCTTGTAACTGCTGACGATTGTAACTAGTGACTGTTGTAAATGGTGACTGTTGTAACTGGTGACGATTGTAACTGGTGAATGTTGTAACTGTTGACTATTGTAACTGGTGACTATTGTAACTAGTGACTATTGTAACTGGTGACTATTGTAACTGGTGACTATTATAACTGGTGATTATTGTAACTGGTGACTATTGTAACTGAAGGTCTGTTGTAACTGGTGAATATTGTAACTAGTGACTATTGTAACTGGTGACGATTGTAAATGGTGACAATTGTAACTGGTGACTGTTGTAACTAGTGACTATTGTAACTGGTGACGACTGTAACTGGTGACTGTAGTAACTGGTGACTGTTATAACTGGTGACTGTTGTAACTGGTGACAATTGTAACGAGTGACTATTATCACTGGAGGTCTGTTGTAACTGGTGACTGTTGTAACTGGTGACGATTGTAACTGGAGACTATTGTAACTGGTGAGAATTGTAACGAGTGACTATTGTAACTTGTGACTATTATCACTGGAGGTCTGTTGTAACTGATCAGTATTGTAACTGGTGAATATTGTGACTGGTGACTATTGTAACTAGTGACTATTGTAACTGGTGACGATTGTAACTGGAGGTCTGTTGTAATTGGTGAGTATTGTAACTGGTAACTGTTGTAACTGGTGACAGTTGTAACTAGTGACTGTTGTAACTGGTGACTATTGTAACTAGTGACTGTTGTAACTGGTGACGATTGTAACTGGTGACGATTGTAACTGGTGACGATTGTAACTGGTGACGGTTGTAACTGGTGACAATTGTAACTGGTGACGATTGTAACTAGTGGCTATTGTAACTGGTGACTGTTGTAACTGGTGACTGTTGTAACTGGTGACTGTTGTGACTGGTGACTCTTGTAACTGCTGACGATTGTAACTGGTGACTGTTGTAAATGGTGACTGTTGTAACTGGTGACGATTGTAACTGGTGAATGTTGTAACTGGTGACTATTGTAACTGGTGACGATTGTAACTAGTGACTATTGTAACTGGTGACTATTGTAACTGGTCACAATTGTAACTAGTGACTATTGTAACTGGTGACTATTATAACTGGGGGTCTGTTGTAACTGATCAGTATTGTAACTGGTGAATATTGTAACTGGAGGTCTGTTGTAACTGGTGAGTATGTAACTGGTGACTATTGTAACTAGTGACTATTGTAACTGGTGACTATTGTAACTGATGACTAATGTAACTGGTGACTATTGCAACTGGTGACGATTGTAACTCGTGACTATTGTAACTAGTGACTATTGGAACTGATGACGATTGGAACTGGTGACTATTATAACTGGAGGTCTGATGTAACTGATCAGTAATGTAACTGCTGAATATTGTAACTGGAGGTCTGTTGTAACTGGTGACTATTGTAACTGGTGACTATTGTAACTAGTGACTATTGTAACTGGTGACTATTGTAACTGATGACTATTGTAACTGAAGGTCTATTGTAACTGATGAATATTCTAACTGGTGACTAATGTAACTAGTGACTATTGTAACTGAAGCTATGTTGCAACTGGAGGTCTGTTGTAACTGGCGAGTATTGTCACTGAAGGTCTATTGTAACTGGTGACTATTGTAACTGGTGACTATTGTAACTGGTGACGATTGTAACTGGAGGTCTGTTGTAACTGATCAGTATTGTAACTGCTGAATATTGTAACTGGAGGTCTGTTGTAACTGGTGACTATTGTAACTGGTGACTATTGTAACTAGTGACTATTGTAACTGATGACTATTGTAACTGGTGACTATTATAACTGGTGATTATTGTAACTGGTGACTATTGTAACTGAAGGTCTGTTGTAACTGAAGGTCTGTTGTAACTGATGAATATTGTAACTAGTGACTATTGTAATTGGTGACGATTGTAAATGGTGACAATTGTAACTGGTGACTGTTGTAACTAGTGACTATTGTAACTGGTGACGACTGTAACTGGTGACTGTAGTAACTGGTGACTGTTGTAACTGGTGACTGTTGTAACTGGTTACGATTGTAACGCGTGACTATTGTAACTAGTGACTATTGGAACTGGAGACTATTGTAACTGGTGACAATTGTAACGAGTGACTATTATCACTGGAGGTCTGTTGTAACTGGTGACTGTTGTAACTGGTGACTGTTGTAACTGGTGACGATTGTAACTGGTGACTATTGTAACTGGTTACGATTGTAACGCGTGACTATTGTAACTAGTGACTATTGGAACTGGAGACTATTGTAACTGGTGACAATTGTAACGAGTGACTATTATCACTGGAGGTCTGTTGTAACTGGTGACTGTTGTAACTGGTGACGATTGTAACTGGAGACTATTGTAACTGGTGAGAATTGTAACGAGTGACTATTGTAACTTGTGACTATTATCACTGGAGGTCTGTTGTAACTGATCAGTATTGTAACTGGTGAATATTGTGACTGGTGACTATTGTAACTAGTGACTATTGTAACTGGTGACGATTGTAACTAGAGGTCTGTTGTAATTGGTGAGTATTGTAACTGGTAACTGTTGTAACTGGTGACAGTTGTAACTAGTGACTGTTGTAACTGGTGACTATTGTAACTAGTGACTGTTGTAACTGGTGACGATTGTAACTGGTGACGATTGTAACTGGTGACGATTGTAACTGGTGACGGTTGTAACTGGTGACAATTGTAACTGGTGACGATTGTAACTAGTGGCTATTGTAACTGGTGACTGTTGTAACTGGTGACTGTTGTAACTGGTGACTGTTGTGACTGGTGACTCTTGTAACTGCTGACGATTGTAACTGGTGACTGTTGTAAATGGTGACTGTTGTAACTGGTGACGATTGTAACTGGTGAACGTTGTAACTGGTGACTATTGTAACTGGTGACGATTGTAACTAGTGACTATTGTAACTGGTGACTATTGTAACTGGTCACAATTGTAACTAGTGACTATTGTAACTGGTGACTATTATAACTGGGGGTCTGTTGTAACTGATCAGTATTGTAACTGGTGAATATTGTAACTGGAGGTCTGTTGTAACTGGTGAGTATGTAACTGGTGACTATTGTAACTAGTGACTATTGTAACTGGTGACTATTGTAACTGATGACTAATGTAACTGGTGACTATTGCAACTGGTGACGATTGTAACTCGTGACTATTGTAACTAGTGACTATTGGAACTGATGACGATTGGAACTGGTGACTATTATAACTGGAGGTCTGATGTAACTGATCAGTAATGTAACTGCTGAATATTGTAACTGGAGGTCTGTTGTAACTGGTGACTATTGTAACTGGTGACTATTGTAACTAGTGACTATTGTAACTGGTGACTATTGTAACTGATGACTATTGTAACTGGTGACTATTGTAAATGGTGACTGTTGTAACTAGTGACTATTGTAACAGGTGACTGTTGTAACTGGTGACGATTGTAACTGGTGACGATTGCAACTGGTGACGATTGTAACTGGTGACGATGGTAACTAGTGACGATTGTAACTGGTGACGGTTGTAACTGGTGATGATTGTAACTAGTGACGGTTGTAACTGGTGACTGTTGTAACTGGTGACGATTGTAACTAGTGACTATTGTAAATAGTGACTGTTGTAACTAGTGACTATTGTAACTGGTGACTGTTGTAACTGGTGACGATTGTAACTGGTGACTATTGTAACTGGTGACTATTGTAACTTGTGACGATTGTAACTAGTGACTATTGTAACTGGTGACTATTATAACTGGAGGTCTGTTGTAACTGATCAGTATTGTAACTGGTGAATATTGGAAAAGGTGACTATTGTAACTGAAGGTCTATTGTAACTGATGAATATTGTAACTGGTGAGTAATGTAACTAGTGACTATTGTAACTGAAGCTATGTTGCAACTGGAGGTCTGTTGTTACTGGCGAGTATTGTCACTGAAGGTCTATTGTAACTGGTGACTATTGTAACTGGTGACGATTGTAACTGGTGACGATTGTAACTGGAGGTCTGTTGTAACTGATCAGTATTGTAACTGCTGAATATTGTAACTGGAGGTCTGTTGTAACTGGTGACTATTGTAACTGGTGACTATTGTAACTGGTGACTATTATAACTGGTGATTATTGTAACTGGTGACTATTTTAATTGAAGGTCTGTTGTAACTGAAGGTCTGTTGTAACTGGTGAATATTGTAACTAGTGACTATTGTAACTGGTGACGATTGTAAATGGTGACAATTGTAACTGGTGACTGTTGTAACTAGTGACTATTGTAACTGGTGACGACTGTAACTGGTGACTGTAGTAACTGGTGACTGTTGTAACTGGTGACTGTTGTAACTGGTGACTGTAGTAACTGGTTACGATTGTAACGCGTGACTATTGTAACTAGTGACTATTGGAACTGGAGACTATTGTAACTGGTGACAATTGTAACGAGTGACTATTATCACTGGAGGTCTGTTGTAACTGGTGACTGTTGTAACTGGTGACTGTTGTAACTGGTGACGATTGTAACTGGTGACTATTGTAACTGGTTACGATTGTAACGCGTGACTATTGTAACTAGTGACTATTGGAACTGGAGACTATTGTAACTGGTGACAATTGTAACGAGTGACTATTATCACTGGAGGTCTGTTGTAACTGGTGACTGTTGTAACTGGTGACTGTTGTAACTGGTGACGATTGTAACTGGAGACTATTGTAACTGGTGAGAATTGTAACGAGTGACTATTGTAACTTGTGACTATTATCACTCGAGGTCTGTTGTAACTGATCAGTATTGTAACTGGTAAATATTGTGACCGGTGACTATTGTAACTAGTGACTATTGTAATTGGTGACGATTGTAACTGGAGGTCTGTTGTAATTGGTGAGTATTGTAACTGGTGACTGTTGTAACTGGTGACAGTTGTAACTAGTGACTGTTGTAACTGGTGACTATTGTAACTGGTGACGATTGTAACTGGTGACGATTGTCACTGGTGACGGTTGTAACTGGTGACAATTGTAACTGGTGACGATTGTAACTGGTGACGATTGTAACTGGTGACGATTGTCACTGGTGACGGTTGTAACTGGTGACAATTGTAACTGGTGACGATTGTAACTAGTGGCTATTGTAACTGGTGACTGTTGTAACTGGTGACTGTTGTAACTGGTGACTGTTGTGACTGGTGACTCTTGTAACTGCTGACGATTGTAACTAGTGACTGTTGTAAATGGTGACTGTTGTAACTGGTGACGATTGTAACTGGTGAATGTTGTAACTGTTGACTATTGTAACTGGTGACGATTGTAACTAGTGACTATTGTAACTGGTGACTGTTATAACTGGGGGTCTGTTGTAACTGATCAGTATTGTAACTGGTGAATATTGTAACTGGAGGTCTGTTGTAACTGGTGAGTATGTAACTGGTGACTATTGTAACTAGTGACTATTGTAACTGATGACTAATGTAACTGGTGACTATTGCAACTGGTGACTATTGTAACTGGTGACGATTGTAACTGGTGACGATTGTCACTGGTGACGGTTGTAACTGGTGACTGTTGTAACTGGTGACGATTGTAACTGGTGACGATTGTAACTGGTGACGATTGTCACTGGTGACGGTTGTAACTGGTGACAATTGTAACTGGTGACGATTGTAACTAGTGGCTATTGTAACTGGTGACTGTTGTAACTGGTGACTGTTGTAACTGGTGACTGTTGTGACTGGTGACTCTTGTAACTGCTGACGATTGTAACTAGTGACTGTTGTAAATGGTGACTGTTGTAACTGGTGACGATTGTAACTGGTGAATGTTGTAACTGGTGACTATTGTAACTGGTGACGATTGTAACTAGTGACTATTGTAACTGGTGACTATTGTAACTGGTCACAATTGTAACTAGTGACTATTGTAACTGGTGACTATTATAACTGGGGGTCTGTTGTAACTGATCAGTATTGTAACTGGTGACGATTGTAACTGGAGGTCTGTTGTAACTGATCAGTATTGTAACTGCTGAATATTGTAACTGGAGGTCTGTTGTAACTGGTGACTATTGTAACTGGTGACTATTGTAACTAGTGACTATTGTAACTGGTGACTATTGTAACTGGTGACTATTATAACTGGTGATTATTGTAACTGGTGACTATTGTAACTGAAGGTCTGTTGTAACTGGTGAATATTGTAACTAGTGACTATTGTAACTGGTGACGATTGTAAATGGTGACAATTGTAACTGGTGACTGTTGTAACTAGTGACTATTGTAACTGGTGACGACTGTAACTGGTGACTGTAGTAACTGGTGACTGTTATAACTGGTGACTGTTGTAACTGGTGACAATTGTAACGAGTGACTATTATCACTGGAGGTCTGTTGTAACTGGTGACTGTTGTAACGTGACGATTGTAACTGGAGACTATTGTAACTGGTGAGAATTGTAACGAGTGACTATTGTAACTTGTGACTATTATCACTGGAGGTCTGTTGTAACTGATCAGTATTGTAACTGGTGAATATTGTGACTGGTGACTATTGTAACTAGTGACTATTGTAACTGGTGACGATTGTAACTGGAGGTCTGTTGTAATTGGTGAGTATTGTAACTGGTAACTGTTGTAACTGGTGACAGTTGTAACTAGTGACTGTTGTAACTGGTGACTATTGTAACTAGTGACTGTTGTAACTGGTGACGATTGTAACTGGTGACGATTGTAACTGGTGACGATTGTAACTGGTGACGGTTGTAACTGGGGACAATTGTAACTGGTGACGATTGTAACTAGTGGCTATTGTAACTGGTGACTGTTGTAACTGGTGACTGTTGTAACTGGTGACTGTTGTGACTGGTGACTCTTGTAACTGCTGACGATTGTAACTGGTGACTGTTGTAAATGGTGACTGTTGTAACTGGTGACGATTGTAACTGGTGAATGTTGTAACTGGTGACTATTGTAACTGGTGACGATTGTAACTAGTGACTATTGTAACTGGTGACTATTGTAACTGGTCACAATTGTAACTAGTGACTATTGTAACTGGTGACTATTATAACTGGGGGTCTGTTGTAACTGATCAGTATTGTAACTGGTGAATATTGTAACTGGAGGTCTGTTGTAACTGGTGAGTATGTAACTGGTGACTATTGTAACTAGTGACTATTGTAACTGGTGACTATTGTAACTGATGACTAATGTAACTGGTGACTATTGCAACTGGTGACGATTGTAACTCGTGACTATTGTAACTAGTGACTATTGGAACTGATGACGATTGGAACTGGTGACTATTATAACTGGATGTCTGATGTAACTGATCAGTAATGTAACTGCTGAATATTGTAACTGGAGGTCTGTTGTAACTGGTGACTATTGTAACTGGTGACTATTGTAACTAGTGACTATTGTAACTGGTGACTATTGTAACTGATGACTATTGTAACTGGTGACTATTGTAAATGGTGACTGTTGTAACTAGTGACTATTGTAACTGGTGACTGTTGTAACTGGTGACGATTGTAACTGGTGACGATTGCAACTGGTGACGATTGTAACTGGTGACGATGGTAACTAGTGACGATTGTAACTGGTGACGGTTGTAACTGGTGATGATTGTAACTAGTGACGGTTGTAACTGGTGACTGTTGTAACTGGTGACGATTGTAACTAGTGACTATTGTAAATAGTGACTGTTGTAACTAGTGACTATTGTAACTGGTGACTGTTGTAACTGGTGACGATTGTAACTGGTGACTATTGTAACTGGTGACTATTGTAACTTGTGACGATTGTAACTAGTGACTATTGTAACTGGTGACTATTATAACTGGAGGTCTGTTGTAACTGATCAGTATTGTAACTGGTGAATATTGGAAAAGGTGACTATTGTAACTGAAGGTCTATTGTAACTGATGAATATTGTAACTGGTGAGTAATGTAACTAGTGACTATTGTAACTGAAGCTATGTTGCAACTGGAGGTCTGTTGTTACTGGCGAGTATTGTCACTGAAGGTCTATTGTAACTGGTGACTATTGTAACTGGTGACGATTGTAACTGGTGACGATTGTAACTGGAGGTCTGTTGTAACTGATCAGTATTGTAACTGCTGAATATTGTAACTGGAGGTCTGTTGTAACTGGTGACTATTGTAACTGGTGACTATTGTAACTGGTGACTATTATAACTGGTGATTATTGTAACTGGTGACTATTTTAATTGAAGGTCTGTTGTAACTGAAGGTCTGTTGTAACTGGTGAATATTGTAACTAGTGACTATTGTAAATGGTGACGATTGTAAATGGTGACAATTGTAACTGGTGACTGTTGTAACTAGTGACTATTGTAACTGGTGACGACTGTAACTGGTGACTGTAGTAACTGGTGACTGTTGTAACTGGTGACTGTTGTAACTGGTGACTGTAGTAACTGGTTACGATTGTAACGCGTGACTATTGTAACTAGTGACTATTGGAACTGGAGACTATTGTAACTGGTTACGATTGTAACGCGTGACTATTGTAACTAGTGACTATTGGAACTGGAGACAATTGTAACTGGTGACAATTGTAACGAGTGACTATTATCACTGGAGGTCTGTTGTAACTGGTGACTGTTGTAACTGGTGACTGTTGTAACTGGTGACGATTGTAACTGGTGACTATTGTAACTGGTTACGATTGTAACGCGTGACTATTGTAACTAGTGACTATTGGAACTGGAGACAATTGTAACTGGTGACAATTGTAACGAGTGACTATTATCACTGGAGGTCTGTTGTAACTGGTGACTGTTGTAACTGGTGACTGTTGTAACTGGTGACGATTGTAACTGGAGACTATTGTAACTGGTGAGAATTGTAACGAGTGACTATTGTAACTTGTGACTATTATCACTGGAGGTCTGTTGTAACTGATCAGTATTGTAACTGGTAAATATTGTGACCGGTGACTATTGTAACTAGTGACTATTGTAACTGGTGACGATTGTAACTGGAGGTCTGTTGTAATTGGTGAGTATTGTAACTGGTGACTGTTGTAACTGGTGACAGTTGTAACTAGTGACTGTTGTAACTGGTGACTATTGTAACTGGTGACGATTGTAACTGGTGACGATTGTCACTGGTGACGGTTGTAACTGGTGACAATTGTAACTGGTGACGATTGTAACTGGTGACGATTGTAACTGGTGACGATTGTCACTGGTGACGGTTGTAACTGGTGACAATTGTAACTGGTGACGATTGTAACTAGTGGCTATTGTAACTGGTGACTGTTGTAACTGGTGACTGTTGTAACTGGTGACTGTTGTAACTGGTGACTGTTGTGACTGGTGACTCTTGTAACTGCTGACGATTGTAACTAGTGACTGTTGTAAATGGTGACTGTTGTAACTGGTGACGATTGTAACTGGTGAATGTTGTAACTGTTGACTATTGTAACTGGTGACTATTGTAACTAGTGACTATTGTAACTGGTGACTATTGTAACTGGTGACTATTATAACTGGTGATTATTGTAACTGGTGACTATTGTAACTGAAGGTCTGTTGTAACTGGTGAATATTGTAACTAGTGACTATTGTAACTGGTGACGATTGTAAATGGTGACAATTGTAACTGGTGACTGTTGTAACTAGTGACTATTGTAACTGGTGACGACTGTAACTGGTGACTGTAGTAACTGGTGACTGTTATAACTGGTGACTGTTGTAACTGGTGACAATTGTAACGAGTGACTATTATCACTGGAGGTCTGTTGTAACTGGTGACTGTTGTAACTGGTGACGATTGTAACTGGAGACTATTGTAACTGGTGAGAATTGTAACGAGTGACTATTGTAACTTGTGACTATTATCACTGGAGGTCTGTTGTAACTGATCAGTATTGTAACTGGTGAATATTGTGACTGGTGACTATTGTAACTAGTGACTATTGTAACTGGTGACGATTGTAACTGGAGGTCTGTTGTAATTGGTGAGTATTGTAACTGGTAACTGTTGTAACTGGTGACAGTTGTAACTAGTGACTGTTGTAACTGGTGACTATTGTAACTAGTGACTGTTGTAACTGGTGACGATTGTAACTGGTGACGATTGTAACTGGTGACGATTGTAACTGGTGACGGTTGTAACTGGTGACAATTGTAACTGGTGACGATTGTAACTAGTGGCTATTGTAACTGGTGACTGTTGTAACTGGTGACTGTTGTAACTGGTGACTGTTGTGACTGGTGACTCTTGTAACTGCTGACGATTGTAACTGGTGACTGTTGTAAATGGTGACTGTTGTAACTGGTGACGATTGTAACTGGTGAATGTTGTAACTGGTGACTATTGTAACTGGTGACGATTGTAACTAGTGACTATTGTAACTGGTGACTATTGTAACTGGTCACAATTGTAACTAGTGACTATTGTAACTGGTGACTATTATAACTGGGGGTCTGTTGTAACTGATCAGTATTGTAACTGGTGAATATTGTAACTGGAGGTCTGTTGTAACTGGTGAGTATGTAACTGGTGACTATTGTAACTAGTGACTATTGTAACTGGTGACTATTGTAACTGATGACTAATGTAACTGGTGACTATTGCAACTGGTGACGATTGTAACTCGTGACTATTGTAACTAGTGACTATTGGAACTGATGACGATTGGAACTGGTGACTATTATAACTGGAGGTCTGATGTAACTGATCAGTAATGTAACTGCTGAATATTGTAACTGGAGGTCTGTTGTAACTGGTGACTATTGTAACTGGTGACTATTGTAACTAGTGACTATTGTAACTGGTGACTATTGTAACTGATGACTATTGTAACTGGTGACTATTGTAAATGGTGACTGTTGTAACTAGTGACTATTGTAACTGGTGACTGTTGTAACTGGTGACGATTGTAACTGGTGACGATTGCAACTGGTGACGATTGTAACTGGTGACGATGGTAACTAGTGACGATTGTAACTGGTGACGGTTGTAACTGGTGATGATTGTAACTAGTGACGGTTGTAACTGGTGACTGTTGTAACTGGTGACGATTGTAACTAGTGACTATTGTAAATAGTGACTGTTGTAACTAGTGACTATTGTAACTGGTGACTGTTGTAACTGGTGACGATTGTAACTGGTGACTATTGTAACTGGTGACTATTGTAACTTGTGACGATTGTAACTAGTGACTATTGTAACTGGTGACTATTATAACTGGAGGTCTGTTGTAACTGATCAGTATTGTAACTGGTGAATATTGGAAAAGGTGACTATTGTAACTGAAGGTCTATTGTAACTGATGAATATTGTAACTGGTGAGTAATGTAACTAGTGACTATTGTAACTGAAGCTATGTTGCAACTGGAGGTCTGTTGTTACTGGCGAGTATTGTCACTGAAGGTCTATTGTAACTGGTGACTATTGTAACTGGTGACGATTGTAACTGGTGACGATTGTAACTGGAGGTCTGTTGTAACTGATCAGTATTGTAACTGCTGAATATTGTAACTGGAGGTCTGTTGTAACTGGTGACTATTGTAACTGGTGACTATTGTAACTGGTGACTATTATAACTGGTGATTATTGTAACTGGTGACTATTTTAATTGAAGGTCTGTTGTAACTGAAGGTCTGTTGTAACTGGTGAATATTGTAACTAGTGACTATTGTAAATGGTGACGATTGTAAATGGTGACAATTGTAACTGGTGACTGTTGTAACTAGTGACTATTGTAACTGGTGACGACTGTAACTGGTGACTGTAGTAACTGGTGACTGTTGTAACTGGTGACTGTTGTAACTGGTGACTGTAGTAACTGGTTACGATTGTAACGCGTGACTATTGTAACTAGTGACTATTGGAACTGGAGACTATTGTAACTGGTGACAATTGTAACGAGTGACTATTATCACTGGAGGTCTGTTGTAACTGGTGACTGTTGTAACTGGTGACTGTTGTAACTGGTGACGATTGTAACTGGTGACTATTGTAACTGGTTACGATTGTAACGCGTGACTATTGTAACTAGTGACTATTGGAACTGGAGACTATTGTAACTGGTGACAATTGTAACGAGTGACTATTATCACTGGAGGTCTGTTGTAACTGGTGACTGTTGTAACTGGTGACTGTTGTAACTGGTGACGATTGTAACTGGAGACTATTGTAACTGGTGAGAATTGTAACGAGTGACTATTGTAACTTGTGACTATTATCACTGGAGGTCTGTTGTAACTGATCAGTATTGTAACTGGTAAATATTGTGACCGGTGACTATTGTAACTAGTGACTATTGTAACTGGTGACGATTGTAACTGGAGGTCTGTTGTAATTGGTGAGTATTGTAACTGGTGACTGTTGTAACTGGTGACAGTTGTAACTAGTGACTGTTGTAACTGGTGACTATTGTAACTGGTGACGATTGTAACTGGTGACGATTGTCACTGGTGACGGTTGTAACTGGTGACAATTGTAACTGGTGACGATTGTAACTGGTGACGATTGTAACTGGTGACGATTGTCACTGGTGACGGTTGTAACTGGTGACAATTGTAACTGGTGACGATTGTAACTAGTGGCTATTGTAACTGGTGACTGTTGTAACTGGTGACTGTTGTAACTGGTGACTGTTGTAACTGGTGACTGTTGTGACTGGTGACTCTTGTAACTGCTGACGATTGTAACTAGTGACTGTTGTAAATGGTGACTGTTGTAACTGGTGACGATTGTAACTGGTGAATGTTGTAACTGTTGACTATTGTAACTGGTGACGATTGTAACTAGTGACTATTGTAACTGGTGACTATTGTAACTTGTCACAATTGTAACTAGTGACTATTGTAACTGGTGACTATTATAACTGGGGGTCTGTTGTAACTGATCAGTATTGTAACTGGTGAATATTGTAACTGGAGGTCTGTTGTAACTGGTGAGTATGTAACTGGTGACTATTGTAACTAGTGACTATTGTAACTGATGACTAATGTAACTGGTGACTATTGCAACTGGTGACTATTGTAACTGGTGACGATTGTAACTGGTGACGATTGTCACTGGTGACGGTTGTAACTGGTGACTGTTGTAACTGGTGACGATTGTAACTGGTGACGATTGTAACTGGTGACGATTGTCACTGGTGACGGTTGTAACTGGTGACAATTGTAACTGGTGACGATTGTAACTAGTGGCTATTGTAACTGGTGACTGTTGTAACTGGTGACTGTTGTAACTGGTGACTGTTGTGACTGGTGACTCTTGTAACTGCTGACGATTGTAACTAGTGACTGTTGTAAATGGTGACTGTTGTAACTGGTGACGATTGTAACTGGTGAATGTTGTAACTGGTGACTATTGTAACTGGTGACGATTGTAACTAGTGACTATTGTAACTGGTGACTATTGTAACTGGTCACAATTGTAACTAGTGACTATTGTAACAGGTGACTATTATAACTGGGGGTCTGTTGTAACTGATCAGTATTGTAACTGGTGACGATTGTAACTGGAGGTCTGTTGTAACTGATCAGTATTGTAACTGCTGAATATTGTAACTGGAGGTCTGTTGTAACTGGTGACTATTGTAACTGGTGACTATTGTAACTAGTGACTATTGTAACTGGTGACTATTGTAACTGGTGACTATTATAACTGGTGATTATTGTAACTGGTGACTATTGTAACTGAAGGTCTGTTGTAACTGGTGAATATTGTAACTAGTGACTATTGTAACTGGTGACGATTGTAAATGGTGACAATTGTAACTGGTGACTGTTGTAACTAGTGACTATTGTAACTGGTGACGACTGTAACTGGTGACTGTAGTAACTGGTGACTGTTATAACTGGTGACTGTTGTAACTGGTGACAATTGTAACTGGTGACTGTAGTAACTGGTGACTGTTGTAACTGGTGACGATTGTAACTGGTGACTATTGTAAATGATTACGATTGTAGCGCGTGACTATTGTAACTAGTGACTATTGGAACTGGAGACTATTGTAACTGAAGGTATGTTGCAACTGGAGGTCTGTTGTAACTGGTGACTGTTGTGACTGGTGACTCTTGTAACTGCTGACGATTGTAACTAGTGACTGTTGTAAATGGTGACTGTTGCAACTGGTGACGATTGTAACTGGTGAATGTTGTAACTGGTGACTATTGTAACTGGTGACGATTGTAACTAGTGACTATTGTAACTGGTGACTATTGTAACTGGTCACAATTGTAACTAGTGACTATTGTAACTGGTGACTATTATAACTGGGGGTCTGTTGTAACTGATCAGTATTGTAACTGGTGAATATTGTAACTGGAGGTCTGTTGTAACTGGTGAGTATGTAACTGGTGACTATTGTAACTAGAGACTATTGTAACTGGTGACTATTGTAACTGGTGACTATTGTAACTGATGACTAATGTAACTGGTGACTATTGCAGCTGGTGACGATTGTAACTCGTGCCTATTGTAACTAGTGACTATTGGAACTGATGACGATTGGAACTGGTGACTATTATAACTGGAGGTCTGATGTAACTGATCAGTATTGTAACTGCTGAATATTGTAACTGGAGGTCTGTTGTAACTGATCAGTATTGTAACTGCTGAATATTGTAACTGGAGGTCTGTTGTAACTGGTGAGTATTGTAACTGGTGACTATTGTAACTAGTGACTATTGTAACTGGTGACTATTGTAACTGCTGACTATTGTAACTGGTGACTATTATAACTGGTGATTATTATAACTGGTGACTATTGTAACTGAAGGTCTGTTGTAACTGCTGAATATTGTAACTAGTGACTATTGTAACTGGTGACGATTGTAACTGGTGACAATTGTAACTGGTGACTGTTGTAACTGGTGACTGTTGTAACTGGTGACGATTGTAACTAGTGACTATTGTAACTGGTGACGACTGTAACTGGTGACTGTTGTAACTGGTGACTGTTGTAACTGGTGACGATTGTAACCAGTGACTATTGTAACTGGTGACGATTGTAACTGGTGACTATTGTAACTGGTGATGATTGTAACTAGTGACTATTGTAACTGGTGACTATTATAACTGGAGGTCTGTTGTAACTGATCAGTATTGTAACTGGTGAATATTGGAAATGGTGACTATTGTAACTGAAGGTCTATTGTAACTGATGAATATTGTAACTGGTGACTAATGTAACTAGTGACTATTGTAACTGAAGCTATGTTGCAACTGGAGGTCTGTTGTAACTGGCGAGTATTGTCACTGAAGGTCTATTGTAACTGGTGACTATTGTAACTGGTGACTATTGTAACTGGTGACGATTGTAACTGGAGGTCTGTTGTAACTGATCAGTATTGTAACTGCTGAATATTGTAACTGGAGGTCTGTTGTAACTGGTGACTATTGTAACTGGTGACTATTGTAACTGGTGACTATTATAACTGGTGATTATTGTAACTGGTGACTATTTTAATTGAAGGTCTGTTGTAACTGAAGGTCTGTTGTAACTGGTGAATATTGTAACTAGTGACTATTGTAAATGGTGACGATTGTAAATGGTGACAATTGTAACTGGTGACTGTTGTAACTAGTGACTATTGTAACTGGTGACGACTGTAACTGGTGACTGTAGTAACTGGTGACTGTTGTAACTGGTGACTGTTGTAACTGGTGACTGTAGTAACTGGTTACGATTGTAACGCGTGACTATTGTAACTAGTGACTATTGGAACTGGAGACTATTGTAACTGGTGACAATTGTAACGAGTGACTATTATCACTGGAGGTCTGTTGTAACTGGTGACTGTTGTAACTGGTGACTGTTGTAACTGGTGACGATTGTAACTGGTGACTATTGTAACTGGTTACGATTGTAACGCGTGACTATTGTAACTAGTGACTATTGGAACTGGAGACTATTGTAACTGGTGACAATTGTAACGAGTGACTATTATCACTGGAGGTCTGTTGTAACTGGTGACTGTTGTAACTGGTGACTGTTGTAACTGGTGACGATTGTAACTGGAGACTATTGTAACTGGTGAGAATTGTAACGAGTGACTATTGTAACTTGTGACTATTATCACTGGAGGTCTGTTGTAACTGATCAGTATTGTAACTGGTAAATATTGTGACCGGTGACTATTGTAACTAGTGACTATTGTAACTGGTGACGATTGTAACTGGAGGTCTGTTGTAATTGGTGAGTATTGTAACTGGTGACTGTTGTAACTGGTGACAGTTGTAACTAGTGACTGTTGTAACTGGTGACTATTGTAACTGGTGACGATTGTAACTGGTGACGATTGTCACTGGTGACGGTTGTAACTGGTGACAATTGTAACTGGTGACGATTGTAACTGGTGACGATTGTAACTGGTGACGATTGTCACTGGTGACGGTTGTAACTGGTGACAATTGTAACTGGTGACGATTGTAACTAGTGGCTATTGTAACTGGTGACTGTTGTAACTGGTGACTGTTGTAACTGGTGACTGTTGTGACTGGTGACTCTTGTAACTGCTGACGATTGTAACTAGTGACTGTTGTAAATGGTGACTGTTGTAACTGGTGACGATTGTAACTGGTGAATGTTGTAACTGTTGACTATTGTAACTGGTGACGATTGTAACTAGTGACTATTGTAACTGGTGACTATTGTAACTTGTCACAATTGTAACTAGTGACTATTGTAACTGGTGACTATTATAACTGGGGGTCTGTTGTAACTGATCAGTATTGTAACTGGTGAATATTGTAACTGGAGGTCTGTTGTAACTGGTGAGTATGTAACTGGTGACTATTGTAACTAGTGACTATTGTAACTGATGACTAATGTAACTGGTGACTATTGCAACTGGTGACTATTGTAACTGGTGACGATTGTAACTGGTGACGATTGTCACTGGTGACGGTTGTAACTGGTGACTGTTGTAACTGGTGACGATTGTAACTGGTGACGATTGTAACTGGTGACGATTGTCACTGGTGACGGTTGTAACTGGTGACAATTGTAACTGGTGACGATTGTAACTAGTGGCTATTGTAACTGGTGACTGTTGTAACTGGTGACTGTTGTAACTGGTGACTGTTGTGACTGGTGACTCTTGTAACTGCTGACGATTGTAACTAGTGACTGTTGTAAATGGTGACTGTTGTAACTGGTGACGATTGTAACTGGTGAATGTTGTAACTGGTGACTATTGTAACTGGTGACGATTGTAACTAGTGACTATTGTAACTGGTGACTATTGTAACTGGTCACAATTGTAACTAGTGACTATTGTAACAGGTGACTATTATAACTGGGGGTCTGTTGTAACTGATCAGTATTGTAACTGGTGACGATTGTAACTGGAGGTCTGTTGTAACTGATCAGTATTGTAACTGCTGAATATTGTAACTGGAGGTCTGTTGTAACTGGTGACTATTGTAACTGGTGACTATTGTAACTAGTGACTATTGTAACTGGTGACTATTGTAACTGGTGACTATTATAACTGGTGATTATTGTAACTGGTGACTATTGTAACTGAAGGTCTGTTGTAACTGGTGAATATTGTAACTAGTGACTATTGTAACTGGTGACGATTGTAAATGGTGACAATTGTAACTGGTGACTGTTGTAACTAGTGACTATTGTAACTGGTGACGACTGTAACTGGTGACTGTAGTAACTGGTGACTGTTATAACTGGTGACTGTTGTAACTGGTGACAATTGTAACTGGTGACTGTAGTAACTGGTGACTGTTGTAACTGGTGACGATTGTAACTGGTGACTATTGTAAATGATTACGATTGTAGCGCGTGACTATTGTAACTAGTGACTATTGGAACTGGAGACTATTGGAACTGAAGGTATGTTGCAACTGGAGGTCTGTTGTAACTGGTGACTGTTGTGACTGGTGACTCTTGTAACTGCTGACGATTGTAACTAGTGACTGTTGTAAATGGTGACTGTTGCAACTGGTGACGATTGTAACTGGTGAATGTTGTAACTGGTGACTATTGTAACTGGTGACGATTGTAACTAGTGACTATTGTAACTGGTGACTATTGTAACTGGTCACAATTGTAACTAGTGACTATTGTAACTGGTGACTATTATAACTGGGGGTCTGTTGTAACTGATCAGTATTGTAACTGGTGAATATTGTAACTGGAGGTCTGTTGTAACTGGTGAGTATGTAACTGGTGACTATTGTAACTAGTGACTATTGTAACTGGTGACTATTGTAACTGGTGACTATTGTAACTGATGACTAATGTAACTGGTGACTATTGCAGCTGGTGACGATTGTAACTCGTGCCTATTGTAACTAGTGACTATTGGAACTGATGACGATTGGAACTGGTGACTATTATAACTGGAGGTCTGATGTAACTGATCAGTATTGTAACTGCTGAATATTGTAACTGGAGGTCTGTTGTAACTGATCAGTATTGTAACTGCTGAATATTGTAACTGGAGGTCTGTTGTAACTGGTGAGTATTGTAACTGGTGACTATTGTAACTAGTGACTATTGTAACTGGTGACTATTGTAACTGCTGACTATTGTAACTGGTGACTATTATAACTGGTGATTATTATAACTGGTGACTATTGTAACTGAAGGTCTGTTGTAACTGCTGAATATTGTAACTAGTGACTATTGTAACTGGTGACGATTGTAACTGGTGACAATTGTAACTGGTGACTGTTGTAACTGGTGACTGTTGTAACTGGTGACGATTGTAACTAGTGACTATTGTAACTGGTGACGACTGTAACTGGTGACTGTTGTAACTGGTGACTGTTGTAACTGGTGACGATTGTAACCAGTGACTATTGTAACTGGTGACGATTGTAACTGGTGACTATTGTAACTGGTGATGATTGTAACTAGTGACTATTGTAACTGGTGACTATTATAACTGGAGGTCTGTTGTAACTGATCAGTATTGTAACTGGTGAATATTGGAAATGGTGACTATTGTAACTGAAGGTCTATTGTAACTGATGAATATTGTAACTGGTGACTAATGTAACTAGTGACTATTGTAACTGAAGCTATGTTGCAACTGGAGGTCTGTTGTAACTGGCGAGTATTGTCACTGAAGGTCTATTGTAACTGGTGACTATTGTAACTGGTGACTATTGTAACTGGTGACGATTGTAACTGGAGGTCTGTTGTAACTGATCAGTATTGTAACTGCTGAATATTGTAACTGGAGGTCTGTTGTAACTGGTGACTATTGTAACTGGTGACTATTGTAACTGGTGACTATTATAACTGGTGATTATTGTAACTGGTGACTATTTTAATTGAAGGTCTGTTGTAACTGAAGGTCTGTTGTAACTGGTGAATATTGTAACTAGTGACTATTGTAAATGGTGACGATTGTAAATGGTGACAATTGTAACTGGTGACTGTTGTAACTAGTGACTATTGTAACTGGTGACGACTGTAACTGGTGACTGTAGTAACTGGTGACTGTTGTAACTGGTGACTGTTGTAACTGGTGACTGTAGTAACTGGTTACGATTGTAACGCGTGACTATTGTAACTAGTGACTATTGGAACTGGAGACTATTGTAACTGGTGACAATTGTAACGAGTGACTATTATCACTGGAGGTCTGTTGTAACTGGTGACTGTTGTAACTGGTGACTGTTGTAACTGGTGACGATTGTAACTGGTGACTATTGTAACTGGTTACGATTGTAACGCGTGACTATTGTAACTAGTGACTATTGGAACTGGAGACTATTGTAAC
Organism: Embiotoca jacksoni; assembly: GCF_022577435.1. Taxonomy (NCBI): domain Eukaryota; kingdom Metazoa; phylum Chordata; class Actinopteri; family Embiotocidae; genus Embiotoca; species Embiotoca jacksoni. The sequence continues at coordinate 16,519 of NW_027185305.1, read as the reverse complement.
TGGTGACAATTGTAACGAGTGACTATTATCACTGGAGGTCTGTTGTAACTGGTGACTGTTGTAACTGGTGACTGTTGTAACTGGTGACGATTGTAACTGGAGACTATTGTAACTGGTGAGAATTGTAACGAGTGACTATTGTAACTTGTGACTATTATCACTGGAGGTCTGTTGTAACTGATCAGTATTGTAACTGGTAAATATTGTGACCGGTGACTATTGTAACTAGTGACTATTGTAACTGGTGACGATTGTAACTGGAGGTCTGTTGTAATTGGTGAGTATTGTAACTGGTGACTGTTGTAACTGGTGACAGTTGTAACTAGTGACTGTTGTAACTGGTGACTATTGTAACTGGTGACGATTGTAACTGGTGACGATTGTCACTGGTGACGGTTGTAACTGGTGACAATTGTAACTGGTGACGATTGTAACTGGTGACGATTGTAACTGGTGACGATTGTCACTGGTGACGGTTGTAACTGGTGACAATTGTAACTGGTGACGATTGTAACTAGTGGCTATTGTAACTGGTGACTGTTGTAACTGGTGACTGTTGTAACTGGTGACTGTTGTGACTGGTGACTCTTGTAACTGCTGACGATTGTAACTAGTGACTGTTGTAAATGGTGACTGTTGTAACTGGTGACGATTGTAACTGGTGAATGTTGTAACTGTTGACTATTGTAACTGGTGACGATTGTAACTAGTGACTATTGTAACTGGTGACTATTGTAACTTGTCACAATTGTAACTAGTGACTATTGTAACTGGTGACTATTATAACTGGGGGTCTGTTGTAACTGATCAGTATTGTAACTGGTGAATATTGTAACTGGAGGTCTGTTGTAACTGGTGAGTATGTAACTGGTGACTATTGTAACTAGTGACTATTGTAACTGATGACTAATGTAACTGGTGACTATTGCAACTGGTGACTATTGTAACTGGTGACGATTGTAACTGGTGACGATTGTCACTGGTGACGGTTGTAACTGGTGACTGTTGTAACTGGTGACGATTGTAACTGGTGACGATTGTAACTGGTGACGATTGTCACTGGTGACGGTTGTAACTGGTGACAATTGTAACTGGTGACGATTGTAACTAGTGGCTATTGTAACTGGTGACTGTTGTAACTGGTGACTGTTGTAACTGGTGACTGTTGTGACTGGTGACTCTTGTAACTGCTGACGATTGTAACTAGTGACTGTTGTAAATGGTGACTGTTGTAACTGGTGACGATTGTAACTGGTGAATGTTGTAACTGGTGACTATTGTAACTGGTGACGATTGTAACTAGTGACTATTGTAACTGGTGACTATTGTAACTGGTCACAATTGTAACTAGTGACTATTGTAACAGGTGACTATTATAACTGGGGGTCTGTTGTAACTGATCAGTATTGTAACTGGTGACGATTGTAACTGGAGGTCTGTTGTAACTGATCAGTATTGTAACTGCTGAATATTGTAACTGGAGGTCTGTTGTAACTGGTGACTATTGTAACTGGTGACTATTGTAACTAGTGACTATTGTAACTGGTGACTATTGTAACTGGTGACTATTATAACTGGTGATTATTGTAACTGGTGACTATTGTAACTGAAGGTCTGTTGTAACTGGTGAATATTGTAACTAGTGACTATTGTAACTGGTGACGATTGTAAATGGTGACAATTGTAACTGGTGACTGTTGTAACTAGTGACTATTGTAACTGGTGACGACTGTAACTGGTGACTGTAGTAACTGGTGACTGTTATAACTGGTGACTGTTGTAACTGGTGACAATTGTAACTGGTGACTGTAGTAACTGGTGACTGTTGTAACTGGTGACGATTGTAACTGGTGACTATTGTAAATGATTACGATTGTAGCGCGTGACTATTGTAACTAGTGACTATTGGAACTGGAGACTATTGGAACTGAAGGTATGTTGCAACTGGAGGTCTGTTGTAACTGGTGACTGTTGTGACTGGTGACTCTTGTAACTGCTGACAATTGTAACTAGTGACTGTTGTAAATGGTGACTGTTGCAACTGGTGACGATTGTAACTGGTGAATGTTGTAACTGGTGACTATTGTAACTGGTGACGATTGTAACTAGTGACTATTGTAACTGGTGACTATTGTAACTGGTCACAATTGTAACTAGTGACTATTGTAACTGGTGACTATTATAACTGGGGGTCTGTTGTAACTGATCAGTATTGTAACTGGTGAATATTGTAACTGGAGGTCTGTTGTAACTGGTGAGTATGTAACTGGTGACTATTGTAACTAGTGACTATTGTAACTGGTGACTATTGTAACTGGTGACTATTGTAACTGATGACTAATGTAACTGGTGACTATTGCAGCTGGTGACGATTGTAACTCGTGCCTATTGTAACTAGTGACTATTGGAACTGATGACGATTGGAACTGGTGACTATTATAACTGGAGGTCTGATGTAACTGATCAGTATTGTAACTGCTGAATATTGTAACTGGAGGTCTGTTGTAACTGATCAGTATTGTAACTGCTGAATATTGTAACTGGAGGTCTGTTGTAACTGGTGAGTATTGTAACTGGTGACTATTGTAACTAGTGACTATTGTAACTGGTGACTATTGTAACTGCTGACTATTGTAACTGGTGACTATTATAACTGGTGATTATTATAACTGGTGACTATTGTAACTGAAGGTCTGTTGTAACTGCTGAATATTGTAACTAGTGACTATTGTAACTGGTGACGATTGTAACTGGTGACAATTGTAACTGGTGACTGTTGTAACTGGTGACTGTTGTAACTGGTGACGATTGTAACTAGTGACTATTGTAACTGGTGACGACTGTAACTGGTGACTGTTGTAACTGGTGACTGTTGTAACTGGTGACGATTGTAACCAGTGACTATTGTAACTGGTGACGATTGTAACTGGTGACTATTGTAACTGGTGATGATTGTAACTAGTGACTATTGTAACTGGTGACTATTATAACTGGAGGTCTGTTGTAACTGATCAGTATTGTAACTGGTGAATATTGGAAATGGTGACTATTGTAACTGAAGGTCTATTGTAACTGATGAATATTGTAACTGGTGACTAATGTAACTAGTGACTATTGTAACTGAAGCTATGTTGCAACTGGAGGTCTGTTGTAACTGGCGAGTATTGTCACTGAAGGTCTATTGTAACTGGTGACTATTGTAACTGGTGACTATTGTAACTGGTGACGATTGTAACTGGAGGTCTGTTGTAACTGATCAGTATTGTAACTGCTGAATATTGTAACTGGAGGTCTGTTGTAACTGGTGACTATTGTAACTGGTGACTATTGTAACTAGTGACTATTGTAACTGTTGACTATTGTAACTGATGACTATTGTAACTGGTGACTATTGTAACTGGTGACTATTGTAACTGGTGACTATTGTAACTGGTGACTATTGTAACGAGTGACTATTGTAACTGAAGGTCTATTGTAACTGGTGACTATTGTAACTTGTGACTATTGTAACTGGTGACTATTGTAACTGGTGACCATTGTAACTGATGACTATTGTAACTGGTGACTATTGTAACTGGTGACTATTGTAACTGGTGACTATTGTCACTGGTGACTATTGTCACAGGTGACTATTGTCACTGTTGACTATTGTAACGAGTGACTATTGTAACTGAAGGTCTATTGTAACTGGTGACCATTGTAACTGGTGACTATTGTAACTGGTGACAATCGTAACGAGTGACTATTGCAACTGGTGACTATTGTAACTGGTGACTATTGTAACAAGTGACTATTGTAACTGAAGGTCTATTGTAACTGGTGACTATTGTAACTGATGACTATTGTAACAAGTGACTATTGTAACTGAAGGTCTATTGTAACTGGTGACTATTGTAACTGGTGACTATTGTAACAAGTGACTATTGCAACTGAAGGTGTATTGTAACTGGTGACTATTGTAACTGATGACTATTGTAACTGGTGACTATTGTAACTGGTGACTATTGTAACTGGTGATTATTGTAACGAGTGACTATTGTAACTGGTGACTATTGTCACTGGTGACTATTGTCACTGTTGACTATTGTAACGAGTGACTATTGTAACTTGTGACTATTGTAACTGGTGACTATTGTAACTGGTGACCATTGTAACTGTTGACTATTGTAACTGGTGACTATTGTAACTGGTGACTATTGTAACTGATGACTATTGTAACTGGTGACTATTGTAACTGGTGACTATTGTAACAAGTGACTATTGTAACTGAAGGTCTATTGTAACTGGTGACTATTGTAACTGATGACTATTGTAACTGGTGACTATTGTAACTGGTGATTATTGTAACTGGTGACTATTGTAACTGGTGACTGTTGTAACTGGTGACCATTGTAACTGGTGACTATTGTAACTGGTGACAATCGTAACGAGTGACTATTGCAACTGGTGACTATTGTAACTGGTGACTATTGTAACGAGTGACTATTGTAACTGAAGGTCGAGGTGACTATGTTCATTTACTGACAGAAGATGATGTGTCTGTGTGCACCGACGTGTCGAGCTGACCATGACCATCAACACAAAGACAAAGCAACAAAATGACTTACCTCCAGGAACGTCAGAGGTTTTCCAGCAAGAAGATCTTCAAACTAAACTTACATAATGCACCTATTTTCTCAGTATGTCCTATTTTCTACATTTGTAATAATTCTTAAGACTGCTGTTGGGATGAATTCACTTGTATTTGTTGTTTGGGAGCGAGAGTTGGTGTCGGCTGTGATAACCTTGAAAGGTCAGCTGATCTGATAGATGTCCTCTCCAACCTGGAGCGTAAAGTCTCTGACCCTCTGAGGTGTGAGGCGGCCGTCTGTCCGTGATAATGGTAAACATCTGGATTCATTTAGCCTCCAGCTGTAACCGTCATTTATCCAGCCGATGGAGCAGCTGGAGCTTCACCAAAACTGTGGCTGCCCTGATGTTTGTAAAACTTTATTTTACCAAAATACAGATCACGGTATAGCTTGTAATGAAGCCACTCAGGTCTGCCTTATTTAAAAAAAACACAACAGAAAAATCACTTTATTCCTGGAAATCTGTAAAGAAAAAATGAGCTAGACGAACAGGAATCTTTCTTACGTGAAATATTTTTTGACCTCTGACTAAGATTAGATAAATTAATGAAGTCCTGTTTTCATCCTCCATTTGTTTTCTCATTTAAAACAGTGACGATCTGGACAGATGAAGTCTGATGGTGTTCCAGTGATCCGTGAACATCTGGAGGTTTCTGTTGTTGTTCTCCTGCCATGCTGAGGTCAGCTCAGAGTTTACAGCAGCTCTATTATGACCAGATGCTGCTCTGTTTCTTTAAATACTGTAAAAAGTTATCAGTGCTTTCATTATTGTTAACATTTCATTATTTCTAGAAGAGCCATTCCTGCAGAGAGTAAATCCAGAACTCCGTTATCACCGCGGATGTTTGGAAGTAACAGGCAGAATAACTGATGTCTCATGTTAGTGAATCTGTCCCTCTCTGGTGTTCTCTCCCTCCATCACCTCCTCCATCACCTCCTCTGTTCTCACACCGTCACACCGACTGACGCCTGCTGACATTAACTGGAACCCTTTCTTTCTTCGGATTCAGGACTTCAAAATGGTCGGATTTTTCTGACTATTTTTACCAGTTGGAGAAACAAACAAAATCAGACTTTAGGATGCAGAATTAAAAACAGGGACATTATTATCTTTCAAACTTTGTTAACAAGCTGAGTGCAAGAAAACAACAACAACAGGAAAATGGTCAGAAAATAGGATCTGAGTCACGATTCCAAACCGGCTGACACACTCGTGGCCGTGGAGGGTGTCTCCATTAAAGGGGGCGGGGCTAAATACACTGTCAAGCTGTGGGACACTCTCAACGGAAACTCCGGAAACAGGAGGATGCAGGGCAAGATGATAAACCCAAAATATTCTAGAAAGATATTGAAGTTCAATACATAGTGTATATTTACCTGAAAAACCTAATTATATAAAGATATAAACTCTCTCCCACACTTCAATGGCTGCGTACTTTCTTTTTTAAATTATTTTTCTAGCCTTTATTAATCTGATTAGATCTTTGTTTTTTTCCACAGTTCCTCAAATTGTACGACACAGCCACTAAAGTCAAAGAATCTGTTTCCTCAGGTACAACAGCGTGCTTCAAAATAAAAGCTTCTTATCCCGTCATGTGTCCTTGGAAACTGTCTATCACATGTGCACTGAATCGGGCCTCAGAGAGCAGCAACGCTGACTTAATGACAATCCAGAGCCTCTTTCTTCCAAAAGTTGTGTTGCAGTAAAGTTGTGTTCACACTGCTGCTGACGGGTTGAACCTGCGTTGTGATTTTAATGTTGGATTTGAGACTGAAAGGCTCGTTAACAGAAGACTCTCTCTGAAGCCGAAACAGAGAACGAGGTGATTATATCATAATGTAGAATCCATAAAAAACCGACTCAAAGCGCTGAGATGCTTTATTGGAG
>NW_027185305.1:0-2500 GCF_022577435.1 Embiotoca jacksoni | reverse complement strand
AAGTATTTAAAACATGAAAAGCTACGTGGTTGTATATACACACTATTATCAGCATGGGTGTGTATGTGTGTGTGTGTGTGTGTGTGTGTGTGTGTGTGTGTGTGTGTGTGTGTGTGTGTGTGTGTGTGTGTGACAGGTCTGTAGTTTAATAGCAGACAGTTTGACGCCGTTGCAGCTGATCAGTTTGTGTTTAAATTGAAACAGCTTACAATTATAAATTTTCATTTCTCTGTATGAAATTCTACAATACATTTCATAACATTGTCTGTGACAAGTCTCCAGATTTACATAGATTATATATTTTTTATTTTAGTTTTATCAATGTATAGAGCGACTCCTTTTTTTTAATCCTATTGATAAAATACATTTCATATCCCAGTATCTGTTTGCTCCTATTATCCATATATCTCCATTCACTTTAAAATTATTATTAAACTGCTCATCAGTGTATAATTCATATTGACTTAGCATAAAGTTACTCCAATATCTTTCTCCATTTTTCTTGTACTTTTATGTAATCAAATGTTTTCAATTTTGTTTATGCCTCACATTCTCGCCAGCTGCTGATCATCATCTCCAGAAGGAGAAACCCTGTTTCCAAAAAGGTTGGGACGCTGTGTAAAATGTAAATAAAAAACAGAGTGCAATGATTTGCAAATCATGTAAACCCATATTTAATTCCAAATGTTCACCACTGAGCTGCATCAACTCTTCTTTTAACAACACTCTGGAAACCTTGGGGAACTGAGGAGAACAGTTTCTGGAGTTTTGAAAGTGAAATGTGGTCCCATTCTGGCCTGATAGAGGATTTCAGCTGCTCAACAGTTCAGGGTCTCCTTTGTTGTATTGTTCATGTCCTGATGCTCCAGATGTTTTCAATGATTGACAGGTGTCTGGACTGCAGGAGGCCAGTTTATCAGCGGACTCTTCTACTAGAGAACCATGCTGTTGGAATACGTGCAGAATGTGGTTGGACGTTGTTCTGCTGAAATAAACAAGACCTTCCCTGAAAGAGACGTTGTCTGGATGGCAGCATATGTTGCTCCAAAACCTGAATATATCATTCAGCATTAATGCTTCCTTCCAGATGTTCAAGCTACCCATGTCATGTGCACTAATGCATCCTGTACCATCACAGATGCTGGCTTTAGAACTGAGCTGATAACAAGCTGGATGGTCCCTCTCCTCTTTAACCTGGAGGATGCAGCGTCCATGATTTCCAAACAGAATCTCAGATTGTGATCCATCAGACCTCAGGACAGTTGTCCACTTCACCTCAGTCCATCTTCAATGATCTCGGTCCAGAGAAGGCGGCGGTGTTTCTGGATCATGTTTCTATCTGGTTTCTTCTTTGGAGAGTTTTAACATAATTTGTGGACGCAGCGATGAACTGTGTTCACAGACGATGGTTTTCACAAGTGTTCCTGAGCCCATGCAGTGATTTCCACTCCAGAATAGTGTGTTTTTAATGCAGTGCTGCCTGAGGGCCCGAAGATCACCACCATCCAATATTGGTTTCCAGCCTTGTCCCTTGTGTTCAGAGATTTCTCCAGATTCTCTGAATCTTTTAATGATATTATGAACCGTAGACGATGAAATCCACTAATTCTTTGTAGTTTTACATTGAGGAACATTATTCTTAGATTGTTGAACTATTTTCCAACACAGTCTTTCAGAGTGGTGAACCTCTCCCCATCTTCACTGCTGAGAGACTCCGCCTCTCTGAAATAATCTTTTATACCCAATCATGTTACTGATCTGTTGCTATGGTAACCTGATTAGTTGTTAGATGCTACACCAGTTGTTTTATTTCATCTTTACACAGTACAGTCTTTTGTTGAACATGTCACAACTTTATCGAGACATGTTGCTGCCATCAAATTTAAAATAAGCTGATATTTTTAATAAAACAATGAAGTTTCAATATTTCATATGTTGTCTTTAAATGTATTTTCAGTTAAATATGGGTTTATGCGATTTGGAAATCATAGCATTAATTCTTTGTATACATTTTACACAGCGTCCCAACTTTTTTTTTATATAACATAATTCATCATATTTCATGTTAAGGTCATTGTGGGAGCTCCACTGGCACTGTTCAGTCTGTCTATATCTCATCAGCCAGTAAAACAGAGGTTATTATTCATCCATATTTGTCAGAGTCAGTGAGTTTTCATTGAGTTTTCATCCTCTGTTGATCAGTTCAACTTTATTCACACTTAGTTTCCGCAGTTTTCTGACCTGCTTCAGTATTTTAGTTTGATCAGCTTTGTTTTACTGCCTGCAGGAGTTTAATGAGGCTGAAACCACATCAGCTCCTGGATTTGAGTTTTGGCTCTGAGAGCAGAATCACCTGCGTTCCCAAAGTAATTACTCGGTGCCGCTCGCTCGGCGTCTTTGATGTCTCGAGTCCACTTAGACTCAAATCATCCATGAAGGCAGATTGTTCCACATCGTCAGTGCGTCGTGTCAGATATGCAATTTGAGATTCTCCATTCGT
>NW_027185304.1:5000-71812 GCF_022577435.1 Embiotoca jacksoni | reverse complement strand
CTTTTAATCCTCGGTGCCTTGTGGTGTTTTATTTTTCTCCCCCCCCTCGCCCCCTCGCTCTCTTCCCCTTTTTTTTGCAAAATGCGATTTATCAAAAATCACCTCCTTTTTTGTGTTGTTCAGTGTCCTTCAGTGTCCTTTTTTGAGGGGGGGGGGGGTTTCTAATGTGATGAGCGTCAAAATGAGCCCAAACCTTCTAAAGTTAGAGTCCTCATCGGTGCAGCGGTGTTATCATCCCAGATCACCTGAATCACTGGCCTCTCTCTCATTTATATATATATAATATATATATATATATATATATATATATGTGCCTTCTCAGGGAACAGTAAAGTCAGCCATTGATTGCAATTCTCCCCGTGGCGCTGAGTTTCATGATTTGCGATGCAAGAGGCTTTCTGGCTGGCTGCCGCCGTTATTTAAGACTTCTCGCAGTTAATTTTTAAATCCCACAAAGCTGCCTTTGTTGTAGTTTCGAGGCTCTGCGAGGATTTCGCCGTCCAAAATTTTTGTTTTGTTTCATAAGTTCTACTTGAATGGATTTAGCCTTTTTTTTTTTTTTTTTTTATCGTCAGTCAAAAAAAGAAAAAGAAAGGCGAGGAGGGGCTTGTTGCTGCTATGGCAACAATTTTTTTTAATATAAATTATAATTCAGGGGCAGTGGCCGTGTACTGTAAAAAGTGGGACGATGATTTTTTATTTTTTTTCCCTCTGTAAAAAATAAGCCTGTTTTAATTTATTTATTTTTGAGGCTTGTCTACAGGACTGAGGTTGTTGTCAGAGAGGGCAGCATGTCATTCTGCATTGTCAGGAGGAATGCTTTATAATGAATGTGTTACCTAGCCTAGGTTGTGTGTGTGTGTGTGTGTGTGTGTGTGTGTGTGTGTGTGTGTGTGGTGTGTGTGTGTGTGTGTGTGTGTGTGTGTGTGTGTGTGTGCGCGCGTTTCAATCAACAACGCCTGACTGACTTTAGCGTCCAAGTGAGTCAGAAATAGACCTCTGAGCTTTCTGTGTATTTCTGGACGAAGGGATTGAAAGAGACGAGAGATAGGGAAATACTGTAGTGTGCGTGTTGTGTGTGTGTGTGTGTGTGTGTGTGTGTGTGTGTGTGTGTGTGTGTGTGTGTGTGTGTGCGCGCCGGTGTTTGAGATTCATATCCTGTGCTGCTGCAGCAACTCGCAGCATCATCTTGCACATAAAGCATTTCACCCAAGTGGTGTTTTGAATGATGAAGAATAGATTTCGGTGTTCATATCTTCTCACGTCTGCTGTTTTATGAAGCTTTTTATATATATATATATGTATATAATTGTATATATATGTATATATGTATCTATCTCTCTCGGCCGTTGCGTGATACTGTGCAGCCAACATGTCGGAATCCGCCGTAACACACTGACATCACGCCGCTTTATTATTATGATTTAACGTGATTTTCTTAGAAAAAAATAAAAATACGCGTGAAGACTAAACGGGGGAAAATCCCCAAGTATACATATTTCTGAATAACGTACAGACTCCAAAACATGGTACAGGAGAAGATGATAAGAGGATTTGGGTGTCTGACTTCTAACGTGTCCGTAGGGAGTAATGGTTGTTGATTTTTTTTTTTCCCGTCCCAGAAGTGCAGCTTCTTCTACCTTAAAAAAACAAAACGACAACAACAAAACGACAACAAAAAAAAAAAACCCCGATGAGAATCCTCACAAGCTGCTCTCCAATCTCAGGGTTTAGCATTTCTAATTTTAATAAATCCCCAATTATTCCCATTTCCTCCCCGTTGCATCTGTTCAGTACCGCAGGAAGAGAGAAGCGATGCTTCAAATATGCGACAAACACTGACAGACAATATTCAGGCCATTTGTTTTTTTTGTTTTTTTTTACGAAGCCCTAAGTGGAAGGGGTGGATTTGTTGTTGTTGTTCTTTTCTCTTTCATTTAGCGAGCGCGGCTCACACAAAATCCAATGTCATCACTTGGCTGCAACATGCTGGTGTGTGCGTGTGCGTGTGTGTGCGTGTGTGTGTGCGTGTGTGTGTGCGTGTGTGTGTGTGTGTGTGTGTGTGTGTGTGTGTGTGTTTGGTGATGCCATAATCCAGGGGTGGGTAGTGTGGTGATCTGTGCAGCCGGGTCAGGGAGCAGATGGTCGCAGCAACACGACTCCAGACTCGGGAAATATACAGAGCTCCGCCGATGGGGATTCTGGGAAAAAAAAAAAAAAAGCTGACGCGGCTCATTCGCGAAAACCAAACCCGCAATTGTTTGCGTTGCCATTTTCAGATAACGAGGATTTTCTTTTCAACTTTTTCACTCGTATGTATATATTTTTTTTGGATTCGAAGAGAGACCATTTTTCCCGCCAAAAAACGATCAAGTATTTGACGCCGTGTTAAATGCGTTTCGTCGGGTGGCGCCTGGCGAACGGCTTCAAGGCGCGTTACCGCCACCTTCGGACGGGAGTGAGGCATTACAAACCAGGTGGCGGTAAAAACAACAACAAACAAACAGGGCAAACGAGGAAGAATGTACTAATCGATTTTGGAGATTAAAAACAACTATTTGAATATTCGAAACTCGTGATGCATAATGAGATTTTTTTTTTACATTTCTAATTAAAGTATGTAAATCTTTTATTGGCTGATATTGACCAATCGCCGATATATTGATATCAGCGTATACGCTGTCCAACATGAAACCTTCTTTTTTTATTTATAGAACATAATGCAGAAAAATATGCTTGAAATTCTTCTATTTGCGTTTTGTTTCGTTTCCAGTTATTTTCAATTATTACAGAGTTTAGTAATAATAAGTAGTAATAAGGAGTAGCAGTAATAAGTTTACTATCATAATGCAGTGATGTCATTTTTGGACAATTAAGTTGATCATTGAACTGTCAAATATCCATCACGTGTCCTCGTCAGTATATCGATATTGGAATTTATTTACTTCCTGTTCTCGGCCTAAAAATATCCCGTATCAGTCGAGCTCTTATTAGTTGCGGATATTGCTCCCCGTCTGCTTCGGTACTGCTTCTCTAAATATAGACAACAAAGAGGAGGCTGCGTGATTAAAAACCTCGACAATATCTCCTTAATTGAACAGAAACTTTCAAAAGATGGTCCCGAGACGCAGATTAGCAGCAGTTACGACGAATTAGGTATCGAGACGTTACGAAAAAGTACTGATTCTTTTTTTGGGTTTCTCTCTGGAGAACTATGACCTTGGCGAGTAGCTGCTCGCCGTGTGTGTGTGTGTGTGTGTGTGTGTGTGTGTGTGTGTGGGCACGGCGGCCCGCTGCTGCCGTGAGGAGTACAGTTTATTAACCTCTGCAGGATGCTTCTTCACTGATTGTCACAATTCTCTGTCAGATTTCATTAAGATACGCCCACACACACACACACACACACACACACACACACACACACACACACACACACACACACACACGTGCACACAGAGAGAGAGAGAGAGAGAGAGAGAGAGACAGACAGACAGGGGGAACGATGGGGAGCGAGAGGGGGACGAGGGGAGGACATATTGGCCCGAAGCGCTCGCTACTGTAGAAACAAATAAAGCGTTGCCGACATGCTTGTTGACATGCTCGCATGCTCGGACAACACACACACCTTGTGACTCTACGGGCCACTGTGTGTGTGTGTGTGTGTGTGTGTGTGTGTGTGTGTGTGTGTGTGTGTGTGTGTGTTGGAGGACGATTTTGATGAGTCATTCTTAATGTTTGACCTTGAATGTTTCCTCTGCCTTTCGGATGGCTACTCTATTTTTTTCTTGCCCGTTTTTTGTTGTTGTCGTTTTTGTAAATTCTCTTGTCACGGCAACAGGTGTGAAAACACTCGGCTGCACGTCGTCGTGGACGGCCTCATAAAGAAGTGCATTAATCAGTCGTAAATAATCACAACATGAGTGAAAGTAGTTGCTTGCTGCGGCGGGTGTCGATAGAAATGACATCGGTTGGTCGACAGAAGGAGGTCTGAGAGAAGACGCCGATCTCATCGTCCGTTTTTTTTGTTTTTTCTCCCTTTTGAAAGGAACCCTGAGGAGTTTTTAATATCCATCTTCTCCTCTCTGCATCCCTGAGTTCACAGGACTCCGGCAGAGAAGTTTCAGCTTGTTCAAAGCAACAACAACAAAAAATGTAACGGCGCGAGGAACCAAATATTTCATTCGACTTCTTTGAGCATTTTTAATGTCACAAACCGATTGGTTTTCATCTGCCGGTAGAACAGTATGTTTACCGGTCCGGTGCTACCCGATTAGCTCTTCGCTAACATCCGATTTCCAGTTGAAGATTAAAACGTATAAAAAAAAAAGACAACCACAACTTCACAGACAGTTTCACTCGACGTGTTTTATAACCTGGCGATCAACGTGTCGTCATTTGCTCTCGAACTTCCAGGAATATTGCAACAAAAAAAAAACGACGACTAATGAATTTACCACATTTCCAAATCGTCCGACCCGTTTATTCAGGTACGTCGTCAAACATCAAAGAAGGCAAAACCGGCATTCGAAGCTCGAAGACGCACAGAATAAAGGAAAATGTAGGAAAACTGGTTGTATAAATCTGTATATGTAACTGTTGATGTAGAAAAAGGAAAGAAAAACGTGTATACGTACGATCCGTTGTTAATGACAACGCTCAGATTTGCTCCTCTTCCTGCTCATTTTTATTCTGCATCAAACTTATCTTTTCTGTACAGGCCGGTTTTTTCAGAAAAAGATGTGATTTTGACCCGTATTGATCTATTAATACCCTTTAAATATACACATATATATTTATAGGCTTTAATTTTCAGCGCTTTGAAAAAAAAAAAGCCCAAAAATATAGAAATAAACAATTTTGTCTGAAAGCCACTACAAAGCTGAGACCTCCTAACTTGACACCAGCCCACGCATCCAACTAGAAACGGGGAGATTTTATTTTATTATTTTTTTTTTTTTGGCAGACGCCGTCAGAAGCGAGTGAGCGTGGGGATTTTTTTTTTCCAACAGCTAAAAGTCTGCTTCCACTTTCCTCGTCTGTTCTCGGCAGACTGAGGGAGCGAGACGGCGGTTCAACTCCCCCTCTCGCCGAGCGTGGCGCTCAGACGGGGTTTTTTTTTTTTAGGCTCGGAGGAACAACCATCGCTGCGGGGCGGTGGCCTCCACGTTAGAAACCGACATCGCATTCATCCTCTAAAAAAGTTTTATCTTTCCGACGTATCAAATTCTCTGATGATTAAGACTTTGGCCTTTTATGATGATGCGAACATTGTGGTCCTACAGAGTTTCAATTTTTTTTAAGGCAATGAAAAAATTGCTCGAATTCTACGCGGTACCAAATTTTAATACCCAGTCTACATCCGCACGGACATTTCTTTCACCTTAAATGTGTACTTTTATTTAAACAGGGGTTAGCTCTACTTTTGTGGCCCGTCCAGATAAAATGTACGACTTTTATCTTCGGTAAATTTGACATCAGAACGAGGGACGGGTCATGAATTTCGAATAGTCGTTTTAATCTCCAAAAATCAATTAGTACGTACGACTTTCGTTCTTCTGTATTTCCCTTATTTTTTTTATTTTTTTTTACCGCCGCCTGGTTGTAATGTGGTACTCCTGACAGAAGGGGGCAGCGATGCGCCTAAAGAAGAACACGCTGCTCTCAGGGAAGTTTTGCAGGTAATGTTATTTAGGAATATTAAAAGAACAATACAATAGTTCAGAGCGAATTTTTGATTCGCAGTTTCGCTTGAAATACCCGTCCCTAATCAGAACATCTTATTTAACTCTTTCGAACACATTTTTATGCCGGGTTTCACAAACCTGGGTTACACTCTCCCCCTCTGAATTGCATGAAAACTAAAGCTTTGTTTTGTTTTCCTTGAAGTGGATTTCTTTATCAAAATGGTGTTGGAAAAAAAAAAGCCAGGAACCGCTACCAAAATCAAGGTTTCAGTTCTGGTGTTCAAATGTTGGAATAAAACCGAGCCCTAGTTAACACACAACCTGATTTTATTTTGCCGAGTTGCACTTTTCAGTCGTGAGAAAAGCGGTAGTAATTTGCATCGCATCGGCATTTGCGTTCATCCTTAGCTTCACTGTTTGTGGCCAACATATTCAAAGTAGGAAAAATATCCAATTTCATGATTTAAAAAATAAATAAATACCCCGTCTGAAGGTGACCCATGGGAAGTCAGAGCTGGTCTGGAGATAAATAAACCCAGTTCAAAATGACAGTTACCTGAACATGCACCCAAATATGTCCTTTTCGCAGCGAACTATATTATAGTTACTCACCACTGATGAATGCGCTTTCATCAGTTAACAGGGAGGAGCTTTGATCAGACTTGTAGAGAAAGTAATCGTCTGCACACGGTGACACTACCGACATTCATTAAAAAGACCTTTTACGTGATGCCTTCGAATTATTTATGACGTCAAATATCAAACTGTAGTTTTAATACTTCACTAACCAAATGGTTTACTATTGAATAATCTTATTTGCTCTTTCTATTTGTACTATTTGTACTTTTTTTTATTTTCCTGAAGACCATGCCCCCCCTCCCCCCTCCACCCCCGTTGGCTCTCTTTTCTAAAATTGGCAGGCCTTTTCTCTCCTCTCTCTCTCTCTCTCTCTCTCCTCCACGTCCTCCCTCCATGTCTCTGCTTATCAGTCTGTCCTTCCCTCTAGCTGAAGGACATCCAAACAACAGCGGGCCTCGCCATGTCTTCAGCCAGCCCTCTGTCTGCCTTCCCATTTAAGATAAGATGGAGCTGATCCCTGAGGGGGTATTTGGGGCATTAAAAACGGCCCGACGGCAACAGAACAAAAGGGATAATGACTCGGCTACTTGTGTAATATTTGTAAAGGAAACTCGGTGTAAATATGTTATTTGAATATGTTGATACTGAACCATTTTTGACTTTGGTCAGGTGAAAAGTAAAAAAAAACCTAAAAAAAACAGCAACCTGGCATTGAGTCTTCACGTCTTCTCCTCTTTGCCTGCTGTTGCCATGGAAACGCAACAGTTTCTGCAAGTCATCACTCAAGACATGCATTCGTAGAAGTTGGCAGTGAGTGGAAAATATGTTTTAAGATTTAAAAAAAAAAAAGATATACTGTATATAAAAAAAATAAAGGAAAGGAAAGTGGTTTCCAACATCAATTAAACCAAATCAACATTTCAAGCTGTTCTGTAACTTTTAGGCCACAAAGGATTGTGGGAGATTCTTCACCCCGAACTTTGACCCTGTTTCGAAGTCCAATCTGTGATCAATTAATTAGCCGAATCTTATGAAATAGGTTGTTATCACTCATTAGGGTTCTGCTGATGATTTCCCCAACTATCTATTTATCCACTCAGCCCCTCTGACCTTTTCTTTACTCTCGAGTGCCCGACCGCTTCGACAGCACCATGACTCAGCATTTCCTCATTTGAAACCAGTCAGTTCCCTGAGCGGTGGTTTATGTCCAATCAATGAGGCTCGTTCTCCACGAATGCCTGCCGGGCTTCTCTTTGCCTCTTTGTGTCTTGCAGTGAGTTAGACTTTCCTTCAGTTATTGTTGTTGAAGAGATAAAAAAAAACAAAAAAACGGTGTTAGACAAAGTTTTCAGCGCGGAGCAAAGACTAAAATGTCAAATTCCTCAATTGAATACATCAATAAAAGTATTTTCATCATGTTTTCTACATTATTTTTCAGTTTGACCGCATACTCAAAGGCAATTACTAGGCCTGCAACTAACAATAATTTTCATTATCAATTAATCTTTCGATTATTTTCTAGAATAATTTATCAGCTGTTTTTTTTTTTCTTTTTCTTTAAAATGTCAGAAAACAGTGAAAAATGTCCGTCACCGTTTCTTAAAAGCTGAAGATGCAACCTAAAATGTCGTGTTTTGTTCCGACCAACGGTTGACAACCCCAAATATATCCAGTTTTATTATCATCTAGGATTAAAGGAACAAGAAAATATTCACATTTAAAAAGCTGGAATCAGAAAATCTTAGCATCTCGTTTTTCATTAGCAAATGACCAAAAAAAAAAAAAAAAAAAAAAAAAAAATCATGAAACGATGATCAAACAACAGTTGATGATCTCACCGATTAATTGAGTAATCGCGGCAGCTCGAGGTGACATCATCCTGTTGCGCAACACTTCTTTGGCATTGTTTTCATGCTTCGGCCAGAGAACCTTCTACCAAGCGGATAGACGTTCACTTTCTCTGTTCTTTCTCACAGTTAAGTTCAAATTCGCGCCTCCGTTTGGAGGCAAACCGCTGTCACGTTTTGTAACAATTTAAAACGTTTAAAAAAAAAAAAGAAAAAAAAGCTTCTGGGATGGCGGCAATTGTTGTGAAATCCCGCTCAGCTCGGAGGACGGCGCTTTAAATTGGTATTTGGTAAATGAAAGGTCAGCTGTGTTCCGCTTGTAATCAGAAACTGATCCTTTTGAAATGAAAGACAAACACTTTCACGCAGCTTCACACAGTCAAGAGTAATGAATGTTCAATAATGATAAATCCAAACGCAAACTGTCTCCATCGCACAGCTGAATCTGAGTACAGCTCTTTATTTATTTGTTGTTTTCTCTTCGGACTGAAATCGTTCGCCGGCAGTGATTATTATGCGCCCGGCGTTTTCACACGGAAAGTCACGTTTAATTACCAACAGGAGTCACGATGGACCGGCTCTCGATTTTTGTTTTTTTGTTTTTTGTTTTTTGTGGAGGGCGGGAGAGTCAATCAATCGGGACGTAGCCGGAGAAGAGATTGATTTTTAAAAGTATTATCTACCTGACTCTTTTTTTGTTGTTGTTTGTTTTTGTGTTCATAAAACAATCCTTTCCACCTTTTCTGTCCCCAAATACCTTCAGAGATATTAAAGGGTACGAAGGCTAAATCTCACGTAGTTGACTTCAAATACGAAATATTATCAGCTGGCCAATCGTGGTACTATTCGATTCGCCCACAATAAGAAGAATCTTTGTTTGTTTTTGGAACAACGGACTGTAAAGGCATCTTACCGACCCACTTTTTAATGTGTGTGTGTGTGTGTGTGTGTGTGTGTGTGTGTGTGTGTGTGTGTGTGTGGAGAACAGACTCTAGGTGCTGTGTTTAATCTGACACTGCAGACATTCTGCTGACACAGCACACCCTGCAGACACTGACAACTTTTAAGACAAGAGAGGGGGAGACACGGGGGACACGAGGAAAAGGGGACACAGGGAGAGAGATTGAGGCAGGACACAGACAAGATACACACACACACACACACACACACCGGTGTTTGTGTAAGTGTGTGTGTGTGCATCTCTTAGGGGGACAGTCATCCTCTATTTCACAGGAGGCTGACTGGGAAGCAGGTGATGGAGTTGCGCCTCATCATTCAACAACAGCTACACACACACACACACACACACACACACACACACACACACACACACACACACACACACACACACCCACGCAGAGCAAACACCTAAAAAACCCAGCATCTGAGACTGAGGTCAGATCGGATCAAGCTGTCTCGTGTGTGTGTGTGTGTGTGTGTGTGTGTGTGTGTGTGTGTGTGTGTGTGTGTGTGTGTGTGTGTGAGAGAGAGAAACTGCTGTGTTTTGTTTTAGCCTCTGGGCAGGGTTGGTGTCAGTCAGGGTTATCCCATGCAGGGAGGGAGACAGCTGGGTGGAGGACATGGTCCACTGGACAAGCCGGCCACCACCTGGACACACACACACACACACACACACACACACACACACACACACACACACACACACACACATACAGATGGGAAAAAAACGGGAACAAAGACATTTATTAACAGAGCGTGTGTCACTGCAGGAATTTGTCAGCAAGAGACGATCGCTGTTACTCGCCCAGAATTTTGAAAACGTGACGTGTCGGCAGGAGGTGGAGAGGTGGAGAGTTGGAGTTTAAGAAATGTGTTGTCGTTGTCGTTTATGGCATCAGAATCTGCTTCATTGGCCCGAGCATGTTTACATGCACAAATAATTTAACTCCTAAATACATAAATAGACATATATATATATACATATATATAGAGCTAAAAACTAAAATATACACCTAAACAATGGCACAGTTGCAAATGGTGATGGTGGAAATTCTGGCTTTGAAAAATGCCGACTCATGTTGATTCTAAAAATATAACTCGTATCAAAAAAACAACAACATTTTCTCCTCGATCGACCTTCTGGTGTTTGAAACTGGAGCCACACCGGAAACATCTCGAGCGATTCGAGACGCATTTTGTTGTCGATTCATTCACGAAACACACAAAGACAACGTGCGTCCGTTACGTTTTGTAGTTTTACCGCCGCGGACTTTGTTTATTCCGACGATAAGAGCTGCAATTTCAGAGGCCTTATGGGGCCGCGAGAGTCGAAGGTCAATTTTACCGTTAATCCGTTAATTGTCTCAGTTTCCCACCACTGAACGCTACATAGATAAAAATGAATTGAATCGAGCAAAAAATAAATCGGCAATCTTTTTGTTTGTTTTGTTCCTCATAATAACCACGAAAGGTTCTTTGACTGTTAGATCCTTGACAATGATGTTTTACTACAAAACATTTTTTTTTTTTTTAAATGACCCGAACATAAACAAATACGGCAAAGAGAACAACAGGTTGTTTTTTTTCCATTTTTGTATTTTTTTTGTTTTCTCCACCTTTAACCAGACAGTTTAGTTCATAAAAGACTCAAACCTCCGACATAAATGCTTTTTGAAAAGCCTCTTGTTTTTGTTTTTTTTGTTGTTGTTGAGTTTAGTTGCTCCGAATAGCAACAGCTTCCCTTTCAACAACGATGACAACCTTAAAAAAAAAACAAAAAAAACAACAACTCCGCATCGGTCCGGGGAAAAAAAAAGCTAAACGACCTGCAAGACGAGCAAACGGAGAGACGTTGGCTGTCGACAGAAGAGCGAGCGGCGCTGAATGAGATCACATTATCGCATCAGGCTGAGGGTGGATTAGAGAGCGGGAGATTGCAGCTTCGGGGCGGCGCTGCCGGTGACTCATCTGACCTGATTCTCAACGAGCGGGCAGCGGCGACAGCAGCGGCAGGAAAAAAAAAAAAAAAAAAAAAAAAAAAAAAAAAAAAAAATCGAGACTAAACACACACATCCGTCGCCGTTTAACGTTTGAATGCAAAAAAAAAAAAAAAAAAAAAAAAAAAGTCCAGCGTTGTTAAATTTTGCGCCGATTTTCGACGCGTCCGGAGACGTACGCGGGAAGTGCGATAACTCTCTGATTTAAAAAAAAAGAGAAAAAAAAAGTCATACCCAGCCTTCGGTAGTCAATAATGTATATTATCATTGTTTGTTTTTTTCTTTTAAAAAGTCAATAATATTTCATGTAAACGTTCTGGATAACGAATCTTTTAAGTGTTCTGCAGATGTTTCACAATAAAAGCCTGGTTAAGAAATGAAGGGGGAATGTCAAATGGCTTTTAATTTGAAATGGACACAGGAAGAGTTGAGTTTGCGGTAATTTAAACGCGGCAAACGGGAGCGGATCAAGTTCATAGATGAAATGCTCTCTGTGACTGAGTGAATACTCGATTCATTTTAAAGCTTTCAAAGTTTAAGTCCGTTAATCCGTTCATTCAAATTAATCACCAACTAAGAAAAAGATGCTAAAATGATCTAAATCCAGCTTTTTATATGTGAATATTTTCTGGTTGCTTTTTCCCAACTGAATATCTGTTGGTTTTGGACAAAATATGACATTTGGACTTTTGACATTTTAAATGTATTTGCCTTCAAATTTTTCGGTCATTTTAAAGAGCAAAACGGTTCATCGATAAATGGAAAAGAAACGAAACAAATTGCAGATTAATCCAGATTAAACGTGGTGAACGGTTTGCGCGTCAGATGTTCCGACAGAAGACGACCGGTTCCCTCATTTTGACTCGTGTCCTTTATCGGTCTGCGCTGCTTCGCTGGCTTCAACCGTACGTGAGATTCTGTTTTTTTTTTATTGACTCTAATGTAGGTTGTTTTGCCAAACAGCAAAAACAGAAGTGCATATTTATATATATGTATGTGTATATATGTGTGTATATATGTGTATATATATATTATTTATTTTTCTCTTGTACTCTCATTATGCACGTACGGACTTTTGTGTGTGTATCAGTGCGTCATTGAGGGTTTTAAAGATAGAAGATAATTTTTTTTTTGTATCATCATTTCCTGCTAACAGCTGACCAGCCAAAGCACACGGAAGTGTTGGCCGCATTTATTTTTTTAATCACAAAGGTGCCTGTAATTGCCCCCCCCCCCCCCCCCGACCCCTCCACCTCCACCCCCACCCCTCCCCCGAGCTGGTTAGATAGCACCTGACTGCCAACCTGCCCCCGTCCTCACTCCCTTCAAGCTAATCACTGCGTTTTTCTTTTTTAGGACGTGCGTCACCGGCTTCGGGATTTGTATTTTTTTTTTTTTACAGGGTTTTGAATTAGAAAATATGTTCAGCCACTTATCTCTCTTTTTTCCTTCTTCCGAGGATTCATTCATTTGTTCTCCTCCTCACTTTCTCTCTCGCTCTCCCTCTCTCTCTCTCTCCATCATCATCACCTTTTTCAACCTTTTCCCTTTTTATAGCGACAGCTGTGTCTAGTTACCATGGCAACGTGTTGCGATAAGCCTTGCCAATCAGACGAGTGTGTGTGTGTGTGTGTGTCTGTGTGTGTGTGTGTGTGTGACAGAGTTTTTTGTGTTTAACCCCCCCCCCCACCCCTCCACCCCCCACATCTCTCTCCTCACCTGTCTGGAGCAGTGTGTAATTACAGTCTACCCACTCGCTTTCTAAATATATTTCAACCCTCAACAGGCTTCATGTGGAAAACTTGAGACAGCTACAGTAGTTTAAAGACAAAGTCAAAAAAATAAATACAAAAAAAATAAAAAAAAACGTTGCAAACTTTACTTTTCCTGCCAGCCCGCCGCCGCCGAGGCCGTCCTCAAACTTCCTCCACACTTCGTGACTTTAATTCCTGAAGGGAACAGACACTACCTGACTTCTAAAGCCATGAAAAGAGGAAAAAAAAAACACCTGCAACAACTCTCCGGCTGCCACAACACGCACGAGTGGAGCTGACGTGGAGAACAAGCTGCTGCTCTGCCCTTCTTTTCCTTTCTTTTTGACATTAATTTAATTATTCTTATCTCGTTTTTGCCTTTTTTTTTTTGTGTGTGTAAGTATCTGTGTTCTGATTGGACCTTCGAGACAAAGATGTCGTTTGTTTTGCCCAATCCTTTCACCGATTCGATAACGTTCAGGTGCGAGAAGAGGTTAGTTAAATCCTTGAGTCCTTGAATCCTTTTCACTGCTTCGTTAGGGAAACAAAAAAAGTAGCGTGAATGCTACGGGACAACGTGAAAGGAAAAAGGAAAACTAAGTAAAAACACCGTTGCTAGGCAACGTGGATGGTGTCTAGAAGCCACAGAGGCTAACAATTTAGCAAAGCCAGCAGGGCGGGCGACGTAATGCCGGAAACGTAGGCTATTAGCTAAGTTGTAAAGGCAAACTCTACGTGACTATGATTACGATATATTAGCTTGACATCCAACGAAAAATGAACTTCCTCTGACCTTTCCGTAAACATCAGCAAACAACGTCACAACTCGTGAACTCGGGGGGGGGGGGGGGGGGGGGGGGGGCTTCTAGAAGATATCTAGTTTATATGAACTCTTCTCTTCTCTTCGGCCTCTTACAAACATTTTATCCCGATTTTTTTCTCGACTTTCAGTTCAACCGGAGCAATTTATCGTAATTCACATTCAGATCTCAGTTTGCACTTCAAGCTGCAGAGCTGAGGTTTGCTTAGCTCGGCGTTATTAGCTAGTTTTAACGACTAATCAGCCTGGAAAAGCTCCATAAGGCCTCAATGAATCTTTAAATATTCATGGGATGTGCCTTAAAGTATAATTCATTGATTCAAATTATTGCTTGCTGTCCTACTTTTTGGAAGCTGTCAGCACTTGACTGCTACGTAGCTAAGATGACGCTCGACTGTTTATCAACTAACAAACCGGCCATTTTGTGTTTTTAACACAAAAAAAATACAATCAACTCTCTGACTTTTTAAATATTTAAAGTGTAAAGAAACGCCACTTTTTCTTATCCAATTTTCAAGGATTTTGTTTTTCCGCGCTATCAATACCTTCGACTCTGAAATGCTCTTTTATTTTTTTCTTTGTCCCGTTTATTCACCTTTCGATCGAGCGACAGCAAAATCTCAGGTGCTTCTCGCGCCGCCATTTTGCCGCCCGAGTCTAAGACGGTCTGAATTAGACGAGTGTTCATATTGTCTCTTGGAAAAGCATTCGTACATTTTGCATCAGAGCGTTCACCGCTTAAATGAACCGAGTTTCTCCGCCGAGGCAGCGTCAGCGTCACGTTGCAGACGCGCTCGTACCCGCCGGAGGGGGAGTCGGCACTTTGCCCGCCAGCCAGCCGTCAAAAATCACCGCAGTCCCGTTTTAATAGCCAACGAAAAGCATATTTAAGGTTGTGCCACCGTTGCTCGTGATCAAACTTTCTTTGCAAAATATTGCACCCTCCCCCCCTCCGCCCTCCTCCCGGGTGAATAAAACGCGCCCACTCGCATCTTTTTTCTTCTTCTTCTTTCCTTCCTGCCGTGGCTCGAGTCCCACATGAGAACGAATTCCTCACACGGTTCTTCTTCTGGTGAATCTGGTCTCTGGGGCAGTCGGTCAGCTCGGTCTGTCTGCTCTCATCTTACATCAAACACACACACACACACACACACACACACACACACACACACACACACACACACACAGTTGACAGGCGAAGGATCAGACATTCGTAACCACAACGCACTCCGTTTCAACTCACGGTTAACACACGTCCGTCCACACTTCACTTGTTCTTTTTTTTCTTTAGAATTTCCAAAAAACATCCAGCAATATTTAACTTTTTTTTTTGTGTGTTTTTTTTTAACTAAAAGTGGCATCAGGAGCAAAACTGGTAAGAAATTGTTTTTGTTTTTTTTGGCAAAGATGGGCAAAATCTAGAATCCTACATGCCACGATTATGAGTCGATAAAACCACAACATCAATATAAAGTCAATCTGTAGTCCAGCTACTGTACCTGCGCGTATTAATTTTGAATTCTATGAACGATATTACCAATTTGAACTCTTGTTTTGCGCGCGTTACCTCTCCTCTGCACCGAGATCGCTTTCTTAATGTAGAGTTTTCCTACAATTGATCGATTTTTGTTTATTTACTGTTAAACAATTGTTGTTTTTTTTATCGCTTGCATGTTAATAAATTATCGAATGACAAGAGTTCAAAGAAATGGCAAACTTTTGGCGCATTATTTTTGTCCTACTCAAAACCTATTCAGCCTGTTTTTCACACATTCAGTTCACAAAGCAGGACTCTTATTTCCTTCCCCTTCAAATTCTGCTGATATTTGGCATCCGTGGCATCTTCGGTGTCAGTTGGTATAAAAGTCAAGCGTTCGTGATACCGGCCACCGAATATTTGTGTGTTGGTCCGTGCTCCCGGTAACTCTCTTCTCGTCCTTGACATTTGCAATCGTGCTAATTGTACCTCTTTTATTGTGCTCGGCTCTTCTGCTTAATTAATCGGTCGTTAACGAAGTCAGTCCCACTCGGATTGAAAAAAGCTTCCGTCGGTCCGTCAGTAGCTTTTTAAACGGGTTCGAAGTGTCAACAAGGCAAAAAAAAAAAAACCTCCTTATTGCTGTAATTAATGAATGAATTAGTAACCAAGGCAACAGGTCGCTAAAGATTTAGATCATTTTGTGTTTCTGGTGAATCCCAAAGAGCCAAGGTTGTACGCTTTCTGTGTTTTTAATATACTTCTAGAAAACACTGTAAATAAGCAAAAAAAGACAAACAAAAAAAACCATCCCCCTGGTCTTCACGGAGCTTTAAAGGTGGCACCTGTTGTCTCAGGCAGTGCTGCTGAAAAGGCCTTTTTTTTAATTTTTATTTTTTTATACCGACTCCCTGTTTTGGCCCGGAGCTGATTTGAACCACCGAAGCACAATGTTGTCTTTCTTAATTGAAACGAGCTTTAAAGGTCAAGGCCGGTGATTTTCAACGTTTTCTTATATTGTGGTAGAATCCCAATGAATAATGCAAAACAAAACCTCACAGACGTCTGCTATTTCCCAGATATATATATATAATTAAAAGAAAAAAACACACACACACAGGAATGAAGCCAGACTGTTGTTCTTTCTTTATTTCATCACACACGGACAGTCTGGTTTATTTGCGAGTTGACTGGCTGCCGAAAATTCTCACCAAACGTGGTTCATCCGCCGCTAAAAATAGTCCTCCTTATTAAAACGCACAATTCACTCCTGTTTAACTAATGTTTACAAAAAAACAAAAAAACCTAGGATTTTTATGATATCCTGCTTCTCAAATGTAAAGATTTCCTGCCCCCCCCGTTTTATGTCCTTCAAGATTAAATACGTTTTGGGTTTTTTAATTGATTAGTCAAAAGAAAAATCGAGAGACGAAATCCACAGTGGGAATAAATGTGAGTTGCAGCCCTTTTAACCCCCGAATAAGAAATGTACAACATATAAAAACGGGATTTTCAGTTTTCAGCCTTTTCATCTTCTGACTTGGTCCGTCTGCTTCAAAGGCGAGACGGCAAGGCAACATCATTAGCTGCAACATGCTGCATGCAAAGACACGCACACGCACACACACACACACACACACACACACACACACACACACACACACACACACACACACACACACACACACACAAAGACGGCGGCTCACACACAGTTTGTTTTTTGTGTTGCGCAATGTTGTGTCCTCACCCTCGGTTCCGCCTCTGAAATAAATTTTTTAAAAAGCGGTGCACCAGAACCCGTAATCGTCTCCACAGATAAACACATGACGGATCAGTGTGATCATTTGTTGTTTCCGGGCAGCTTATTAAACTGGGATTTTTTTTTTTTTTTTTTACACGGCCGAGTGAGCCTGCACTCTTTTTCGCTTTAGAGTAAAGAAAATCCCAAAGAGGAAAAAAAAAAAAAGTAGTTTCTTCTTCTTTTTCTTTTTTTTTTATTCTTCCATTCAGGAAGGTTAATTAACCTTCAGGGTGGAGGAAGAGACTCATCAAGCAAAGCGAGGTCGCGCAGATGTGAGAATTGCAGATCTGATAGTTCAGCCTGAATCTATTTCTTCTTTTAAAGCGCCACTAATTGATTTTCCAGGTGCTTTGTTGAGGGCAACAGAACTTCTGAGATGAGCACATCAAATGGTTATTTGCTAAATGTTGGAGTTGTTTTTTTTCAGCAGACATAGAGCGGCATGTTTTGTGTCGGGTATTCACTCTCCGTGGTCCTGTACGTGGCTCTTTAGGTGCTCGACGTTCACCGTTCTTCCGGTAAACGTCGTAGAAAACGAGTATTTTCTTTTTAACGGAACAAAAAAAAAACTGGAGCAGATTGACGGAGACCCGCTTTGGAATTTCTCCCCCGTATATCTCGACTGAAGCGGCGCGATGGCCGACTGTGGCGTGCTGGGAGGACTGTGGGGGTGGTGGGGGGGGGGGGGGGGGACAACATGAAAGGGGTGACGAGCAGAACAAAGAGATTTACAGGCTAGCTGTGTGTGTGTGTGTGTGTGTGTGTGTGTGTGTGTGTGTGTGTGTGTGTGTGTGTGTGTGTGTGTGTTGCGTGGGTAGGCCTCTTGTGCGAGGGTGGAATTAAGATACAGAAAGGGATGGATAAAAAAAAAAAAAAAAAATGGAGCTCCGGTCCCCCGTTGCCGTAGCCGACGCGGGTCCCCAGCCTCACACTGCCCCCCCCCCCACCACACACACACCACACCACCACCCACACCACCACCACCACCACCCAAGAGATCGTCACATTTTTCTCTCCTCCTGCTTCGCTCTGATATCTGCAGAGGGATGGGGGCTGGGTGTGTTGGGGGGGCGGCGGGGGCGGGGAGGGGCGGGATTACTTTTCAGTTATTCTCAGCTGGTACTATCTGAAAAACTTCAGGCTAATGAGGTGCTCTGGTGTGCGTATGCATATGTATTGGAATACATGAAAAAATTTGAAAGTAAGAGCCTTTTCTTTTTTTTTAAAAGGTTTTTCCAGTTTTAAAGCTTCAGATTGGTGTAAAACTAAAAAAAAAACTGAAACAACCTTCATGCAGCCTCGATTTCAATCGAGATAATAACGTGATTGCTCTCGTTACGACGCGTAGCTTTATTTTTCTTCACTACTCTGCAACGGTCAACACCGAGTTCTACTGCGACGTTGAGGCATTGGAGGAAAAACATTTGGGGCAAACGACCTGAAGCCCCCCCTCCCCCTCCCCCCCCCCCCCCCCGAGTGCCCCCGAGTACTGAGGTGACAGGTGCATTCCCTTCTACACTCCTTTGCACATAAGGATCTATTTTGATAGCCGCAAACAAGCGCGAACAGGTGGGCGATTCATTCGTTCTGACAGCGGTACAATTTTGCGATTTGAGATGCCTCTTTCCATTTTTGTATTTTTTTTTAATTTGAGCAGTTGTCACGATGCGTCTCTGCGATTGGCCCGGCCAGTTTCAGACCGATGTGACTTGTCACTTGACTGGCTGAGAGTGAATTTAAATAATAATCACTAATGTACCTTCTGATTGTTTTTTTTTTTTGTTGGTCTACTTCAGGAAGCCCCTTCTGCACTCGCCAATCATTTTACACTCCTTTGTGCTCGCTTTGCTTAAAAAAAAAAAAGATGGAAAAAAAATGGGCCAATAAATGAAGTACTGAAATCCAACTTTAAAAGGAAGCGAATGAGCCCTTTCTTGCGAAGATTTTGTTCTCTTTTTTTTTTTTCCTTTAGGGTCCTTTTGAAAATCAGTCTTCTGCCTCCGCTTCCTAAGATTTCCAGAACGCTAAAAAAAATTCAGACTAAATTCAACCATTACCTGCTCAGAGCCGAGATCTCCAACCTGCGGGGCAATAATGTCGACGGTTTCTCTGAACACCAGGCAGGTTGGATCCTTTTGAAGCTTCTAATGCAGGCAATGGCTCCGACATGAAAGTGGGGCGCTTTTTTTTTTTTTTTTTTTTTTTCCACCGGCGTTAAGTCATTTTCTCTTAAAAATTCAAGGAAAAGACGACTTAAAGAGCGAGTGGAGGCGAGTTAGTCGTTTCGAGGTCAAAGGTCAAATGAAAAGCAGTCAAAAAAAACCGCTCAGGAAAAAGGATTCGACGACCTCCATCGAGATCGTCTCATATCTTTGTCAAAGGTAGAGATGTTCTCAGATTGCGATGCTAATTTATCGGGTTAAAGTTCCCGTTGCGGTTTTTGGATTTGATGGCAAAAAGTCAAGACTGACACATCAGTTATGTCATTTTTTCTTTTTAGTCTCTCTCTTTTTTTTTTTTAATTTAAAAAAAAGTACCACTTACTAAACATTAAAGCATCGCTGTCGTCAGTTAAATTGAAAAACATCACCAGGGGCCGATGATTTCAGCCGTAATTAATTCTGAAAATAGAAAGCGGTCGTTCTTTCTCGGCAGTCCAGGCTCAGTTACCTCAAAGGGCGAAAGGTTTAAAGGTAAATAGACTCGAACGAAGTATTCGAAGGGACTCGGAAGCATTTACTCTGCAAATAAATGCATCCTTCGCGTCGGCGTCTGTCAAGCATTGCTCACCGGGCCCGACCCTTGAAAATGAAAATTTCAATAAATCTACAAACCTCAAATTGACAGACGCGTCGTCTTCGATTGTGGAAGCTGGCAGGTCGGACGCTGATGTGGATTACGTAGGAGTTCGAAGCCGCGTTCCAAGGACAACAGCTATTGCACAAGCTGTCAGTTTATCACTAATCCTGTCGACTTATCACAATTTAAAGCGTATTGTTAACAATCCCCTATTGTTGCGATGGATAGTTTCACATCGGAAAGACACATTTGCAGGTTTATCCTTGAAGATCAACAAAGGTTGTTTTGGACCAAAATGCAGGTGCAGCTCCTTTTTTTTGTTGTTTTTTTGGTTTTGTCGTCGTCTTTGTTTCTAGTCGATAATTGCTTCTTCTTTTTTTGTTTTGCTTCTCAATCAATTTGTGCCCGTGTTAACTTCCTTTACCCCGCAGCCAGACAGCTCACAAATATCCTTTTTTTAAATTTATTTATTTATTTTTTATTAACTGCGGTTTAGTAAGGCTAAATTGGCATTTGCTTGGCTTAGAGACATCAACGGTGGATGTAGACCAAATTTATTTTTTGCTGGCATCTGTGCTCAGACTTTAATGGATCGGGGCTACAAACCAAACGCGGCGCTCAATTCAAGTAAAAAAAACAAACAACAACAACAACTGCACTGCTGCTTGTTATCATTATCTAAAGGAAGCTCCATAGTTTTTGCTGACTGGCCCGACATCCGGCTGCCAGATCGCAAAAGCACACATTGATTTCCTTTAAGTTGCTTTACAGTTGTGTTTTATCCGGCAGGCAGTAATTTGAAACTCCGGTGGATTGATGGCCGGAATGAATATGAAGAAACGAAGTCTCTTTACAGCGACTGGAAGGGAAGTGGACGACAGTACGAAGTGGGCAATACGGCCGATAAGCCCACCAGAGGATACCGTGTCAGTGTCACGTTTAGCCTCGCCCGGGCGTGAAAAGTACACGCACGTATGACCGGGCTTCAAAAAGGAGGTGTTTTGACACCAGAAGTACAAAGAGTGGTCAAGTTCGAGAAAGCAAAAGTCAATGTGGATTTAACTAATGTTATGTACATAATGTAACGCATTTAACTAATGCGATACCCGTAATGTTACTTCTGTAAAATGACCAAACCCTTTCCAAAACTTGGGTTTTTTCGGTGCCCCGGACCTCAGGCAGCTTACTTTTCATGCCCAGACGAGGCAAAACCAGCAGCGACGTCACCCGTCGGTTTGTGAACGGCCGTCATGCAGCATCGAGTTCGGATTTTAGCCGTCGCCATTTTTGCTAGTTCGGAGCAGGAAGTGACCATATTTGGACCAGCTGGGGGGGAGCGAGCGGTAAATCTGTCTCAATCTGATTGGAAACCTGACGATAGTACCTCCCCCACCCACCGATAGCTGTGACCTGACTGCACCACAGGCCTGTCAATCAAACAGACATGCCCCCCCCCCCCGCCCCCCCTCCAAAAAAATAAAATAAAACACGATTTATTCTCTAATTCATGACGGGATTATTTTCAGATGGTACGCCAGAAAACTAATAAGAAGGAGCGACTTTAGCTGACAACACGGGGGGAATAAAAGAATATTGACTTTGTATTCCATGAGATAAGTTGAATGGGAGTCTATGGAGTCGGAGACGACCTCTAGTGGCCCTCGGTGGTATTGCAGCGTAAGGCAGCTACGAACACTTTTAAATACCGTCAACAGGCAAAAACGCGGCCGCCGACGCGGTGTCTTCTAAAAGACTCTTGTTATGATATCGTACAGACAGTAACGTGTGCAGGTGGAGGATTATGGGAAAAAAAAAAAAACACGACGGCGTGCCGAAGGGTTCCTTCCCCCCCTTTGTAAACCAACATCTATTTCGTGTCCCGTAAGTAAAACACGTGATATTTCACGTGGAGAGAATCTGTTGCAGGAAAAAGCCCCCCCCCCCCCCCCCCCCCCCCAAAAAAAAAAAATCCCCGGGATTAATCCCCCCGCTGTTGATGTTCGAGGCTGAATACGCAGAGCTACACGGCATCTTGGCGAGATCCCACACACTTCGCACCAGACGCCAGTAAGACCCTCCGTCTGCTTTTCTGATTTGAAAATCCAGTCGAGGTGCCGCAGTCGGCGTCGGGCTAATCTCTTGACGGGCGACGAGGAGCGCCGACTCGCTCATCGTCTCGGGGTCCCGTGGGTTCTCCCGGATGTTCCCAAACGCGCACGTTTCTGTCGGCCAACAGGTTACAGCTGACGACAAGAGGCGGAGGGGCTGAAAAACCTCTTTTCTTCGCTTTCTTTTGTCCCAGTTTGTGGCTCTCCGCTTTCCAGCTGACGTTCTCCGAGATCAAGGAAGTGATAGAAACATATGCCCGCGCACACACACACACACACACACACACACACACACACGCACACACACACACACACACACACACACACGCACACAGCAGTGTTGAAGCTGCATGTCACCGATGGATTAATCCTGCCTCTTCCTCTCACCCAGGAGCTTTCCTGCCTCTCTCCTCAATGATTAAACCACTCAGAGAGGAGTGCATGAAGGGTTTTTTTTTTTATTATTTTATTTTTTTATTATTTCTTTTTCTTTTTTTCTGCAGCCAAAACACCCGGGAACGAACATGAAAGGACTGACGTAAGAAAACGCTAAAAGAAACCCGCAGCCGGCCCTGAGATTTACAGCCACAGAAGCGATCAGATAACACGCGTCGTTTGCACATCCTGATGTACATTTTTAAATCACCGGCGGTTTAATCAAGCGGCAGCCGAGCAGCGACGTCACCCGTCGGTTCGTCAGCGGCCGTTACGAAACCTCGAGGGGGAGGGGGGGGGGGCGGGTGGGTGGAGCCAGCGGTGGATCTGATTGGAAGCCAAGCGACGCGACGTTTCACGAGACAAGTTGAACGGGAGTCCACGGAGGCCGGCGGATTTTTGGTGCCAGCCTCTGGTGGCACTCGGTGGTATTGCAGTTTGAAGTACGTCCGCGTCGGCTTCATGTTTTGGGGCCAGACGCTGCGTCCGCTTTTATTTTACAGTCTGTGGGTGTAAGTTATTCTTGAGTGCCGTGTTGAGGTTTATTTTAGTCTGACGGGTCTTTTGGGATCCATTCATCGATGTCACTGCGACCGCAGAGCAATATGTGGCCCAAAAAAAATACAAAATAAAAATGGAGCTATCCCTTTAACAGTGCAGCCCCCCCGCCCCCTCCTCCCCCCCGTCTTCCCCCCTCGTCCCCCGTCCAACAAAAGCACATTTCAGCAGTCCATCATTCTGCCGATTGTGAGGAATTTAAGCTTTCACTACTTTCTGTCTGTCTAGCACAGGAGTATGTCGTCGGCAATTCAAACGCACTCATCTCTCTCCGAAAAACACACACACACACACACACACACACACACACACACACACACACACACACCAACCTAATCAGATCAGCGTTTCCTCAGCCCGCGGGGAGAAAGAGAGAGGAGTGGTTGGATGGATGGATGGAGGGATAAATCATAAACTCCCTCCACATATTTAATCCTCTATTCTCCCACCCGTCCCACTCGGCTTCTTTTCTGGGGGACAGGAGCAGAAGCTCCTCCCCCATTTGCCGTTGCGTAAACTTGGACGCGATGAAGTCTGTCGGCGACCTGCAGCGAGGCCCTTCACAGTGCGGCTTCGCGGTTTGCCTGCACGTGTTTTGATCCGCCCAGCGCACGGTGTGAGTTTTTTTTTTTTTTTATCTCTAATTATAATCCATTAAGCTCTGTTTTGGAAAAACGGTCGCGGGCTTTGTTAAGCAGAAAATGATGAAAGTAGGTTTCTTCTGCAGCGAGAGAGAGAGAAACATTTTCGCCTGTTCGATACGAGCTCGGCTTCAAAATCCGGCTTTTGATCGGTCAGAAAATAAAAAATAAAAAATAAAAAGCGAGATGGAAGTGATCCAGCGGATCAGACAGACAGATAAAACAAAATTTAAAAAAAACGGGAATAATGAAGACGCTCTGCGGCTGCGGGCCGTCGGCTCCGTGCTTCATCTGTTTGATGCTGTTTTTACTGGAAGAACAGATGCAGAATTTTTATTTTTTTTATTCTTGGACAGATAAGCTGAGATAAGCATTTTCAAAAGCTTTCTCTTCTTTATTGTTGAGTAGCCGTAACCGCGAAGGTCATCAAGCCGGAGATGAAAACGAGATCATTTTGTGAATGCAGGACGCGGTCGTAGATTATTAGTTGTTATTTAAGCTCACAGAGTAAAATACAGATTTTCTTCGCGAACAGTAACTTGGCTCGTATTAGCGTTAGCGCAGCTAACAATCCGCGTCGTTTGTCCCGCCCCCGTCCTTCGCTGCGATTGGACGGCTGGTGACCGTGACGAGCGCCAACTCTTTGCCGAACTCTCAGCGATCGGAAATAAAAAATAAATAAAAAAAAAAGGCTTGAACGTTCAGCGCTAAAACGCTAGGCATCTCGTCACGCTGCTGGCGTTAACTTTAAACAACTTTTCAAAATACGCTGTGCTCAGGGAAAAAAACAACACGCTTTTTTTTTTTTTTTGGGTGCGAGCTGATTGGTTAAAACTTACTCGAGGTTTACACCCAGTAGGACGGGTCGCCAGACCGACATATTCACGCGGTGACATCTGGTCGGGTTCTTCGTCTCGTATTTTTGTGCATCTTCAATTCTCAACTTGAACTTTATAGACACAGAACAGCAGAACCATGTCGGAGAGTCTGCAAATGATGTTGTTGTTTTTTTTTCTTTAACGCCACAATATTCGTCCTCCTTTTCTTTTTTTCTTTTTTTTTTTTTTTTAAATCCTGAAAGCATTTTGTTTGTCGAACTCTTCCTGTGAGAAATAGCTCGCGGCGCACGAGAAGTCTGTTTTTGACTTCACTTTGATTTCGGAGCGGGTCGACGGCGTTTTTAAAGTGCGGCGGCGGCGTCTCAAGATGGCGCCGGTGACACACCAGAGCGTTAGGGGGAAAAACAGAAAGGGAAATAAATAAATCAAATCTTCAGCTGTATGTCGTCTCTGCGATCGGAGAGGAGCAACGCCGGCGGATGATTCAATACCGCGTCCGCGCACGGCAACGGCTGCGAGGTGGAGGTCAGGATAAAAGATGCTGTTTGTGATAAACAGAAGGCGGAGGACTTGTCCCTGCGAAGGTGTACGAGAAAACATAATATATAATATGTTTGTTGCGGCGTTTTCACACCTTTAAGACCGAAACAGCTGTTGTAGTGTGAAAACGTTCGATACGGTTCGTTGTGGTTTTATGTCGCAATCTTGCGGGTACGAACTTGACGGCATGTTGTTAATTCACCCCGGTAGCCTTTTTTTTAAACATTTTTTGTTGGAATAGAGGAAAATGTCGTCGCACCTGTATTATTACTATTATGTCACTACGACTTGCGTTTATTTCTCTCTCAGAATATGTACTGTAAGTTTCAGGATTTTGAAGCGTTTTTCGAGCTGCGTTTTGATTTCGTTGCCAAATTGCAGTTAAATACTCTCCTTTCCTGATGTGCTGCCACAGCTCATTGTTTTACTTCTTTTTCTTGGCTCTTCTTTTGTTTAATGAGGGATGATACGTCGCCTTAATTCCCTGTAATTGGTCCAAACCGTCCAGAGAGTTTTTTTCACACCGTAAATGAACCGGACTGTTGGTTTGGTTCGATCCGGACGGAGACCACCTCTTTTGGGTTGTTTTTTTTGTCCGTTGCTATTTAATGTTCGGACAGGGTTGAAAAGGTCCGAGGTCCCACCCCAGTATCAAGCCATGCGGGACACTGAGGTTCGAATCCAGGAGGTTTTTGTTGAGTTGTTTTTTTGTTTTCTAACCTTAGCTATAAGTTGAATTTTCTTGTAAATCTCCGTGGCTCGACGGCAGGCTTCATTTTCGTCCACTACGGGGGAAACGTGTAACTGTCACGCCCAGACAGGCCAAAGCGTGTCTATTTGACGTTTTGTTATGATGCCGGGTTGAAGCTCCGGACCGACGAAGGTCGGTGTGAAAGCACCCTTTGATTGTTATGAGATTGTTCTTACAGTTAAAGGAATACCTTTAACGTGGTTTTCGTTAAGACACAAATCCCGATTACTCCGTGCCCGCCCACTACCTTCACTTCCACACTCCTTCCTTTCAACCTAATCATACAAAAGACGACATCATTTCCCGCGCTGGCGCTAAACGTTGGGAGGAGATGCGAACAGCGAGACGCGGAGTCTCCCATCATGAACGCAAATCGATGAAAAAACCGAGCTCGGTCTAAACACGCATTCCCGTTCCTTTAAGTTCTGTCTCGGGATGAGGTGCTGACGAGAAGAAAAAAAAAAGGTGGAGTGAAATTAAGTGAAGCTGATGGTTTCCAGCCGCCTTCGATTAGGAAACCGAATCCTCGGAGGGAAAGATAAAGAGAGATGAACCTCCATCGGTCGGCCTTAATAAAAACCCGGGCAAAGAGCTGTTGTGGAAGCCTGACACCCGCCAAGACCTGTGGACAGATGAAAGGAGCGAGGGGAGCGGCGGTAATCAAGTTGGGGTCTCGACAGCACACACACACACACACACACACACACACACACACACACACACACACACACACACACACCACACACACACCACACACACACACACACACTGCCACTGACAGCAACCCAGCCTGCATCCCAATTGTATCATTGAAGATCTAAAAGGTAGAAAAATGGAAAAGACCCAGAAGAAAACCTTTGTTCTCTTTGTGACTCCGAGACTCCTCATTGACATCTCCCCTTTCCTTTCATTTATTATTATTTTTTTTTAATAGAAGACAGAGACTCTTTCATATCTCTCACATCAATCTGAATTCTTACGCTCTAATGCGCTCAAAGCTTCCTTTGGCCAATTTCAAGGGCAAACCGTTTTCTCCTGTGATTGTTACTTCTTCTGTTTCCACTTCTTCCTGTTTTAAAAAATAATCATAGAAATAGCAAAAAAAACGAGTTTCCTGCTGTTGTATAATCCTCTCTCAGTGATCATTTCAAAGCTGTGATCAAACTTTAAATACTTCAGGATATGACCAAAGTTTGTATTTGCATACAAAGACTTTGTATTTTAAGAGAGAAGTTGAATGGGAGTCTATGGAGCCGGAGGCTTTTTTGGAGCCGACCTCTAGTGGCACTCGGTGTTATTGCACCTTAAGGCACCTCCGCATCGGCCTCATTTTTCAGACCCGGAAGCTACAAACACTTTTATATGCAGTCAGTGTGTAAAGCGCAGGTGTCCTTAGTTGAGTTTAGTCCTTGGGGGATCTTTCCATTGGAAACCAACTCTCACATTTCCCGTATTTTCTTCTGATATGCAGTAAAAATCTCATTCATTGAACTCTGCCCGCCTGCGAACATTTTTTTCTTCCGTCTCATTTTGTCTTAATGAGTCCGGGAACTTTACCAGCTGCTGAATAAAAGACATTTTGTGAAGAACCTCAAGACGATCAGGCCCCAGTCGAAGGTCGTTTTTTTTTTTCACACGACACGGTCGCGAGCGCGAAGAGAAATCACGTGCCAGACGTTTGTTTGTGTCCGTGTGCACAAAGTCATTAATTCCTTTAAGCCTGCTTGAACGCAACACGTATAAAAAGCCTCATTAATTTATCCATCCATCCGGCAGCGACGTGGAGGAACACTCAACGTGTGTGTGTGTGTGTGTGTGTGTGTGTGTGTGTGTGTGTGTGTGTGTGTGTGTGTGTGTGTGTGTGTGTGTGCGTGCGCGCGCTCATTTGCTGTAATTTCATGTTGACAACATGCCTCTTTTTTTTTCTTTTTTTTTCCATATAGTACAGCATGACGCAACAGAAACAGATTGTATTTCTCTTACTCTGTGTTAATAATGCAGAAAGAACAACAACGCAATCAGAACTTGCAGAATACTAATCGGCAGCCAGAAGCTGTTTTGTGTTTAATTATGTACTGTTTAGTTTATGTAATACAGTAAAACGAACATATACAGGAGCATCAAGCACAGGCCGGAATAACTGGTTAATTATTCAGTCAGACGGCAGGATTTTGTCTCCTCGCCAAACAGCTGGGAAACTAAAAATACTCCTCGTTGCAACTAGGATTCAGATTTTTTTTTTTTTTCCTTTGGCATAGATTTAAATTTTCCCTGCACCACACTCCTTTAATAAACCAGAGCAGATTTATTTATTTTTTAAAAATTTTTTTCCTCGAGTGTGGCTGAAGTGTTTCTTCCTGGATTTACTGCTGTTCCTTTCCTTAAATCTAAATCTAAA
Organism: Embiotoca jacksoni; assembly: GCF_022577435.1. Taxonomy (NCBI): domain Eukaryota; kingdom Metazoa; phylum Chordata; class Actinopteri; family Embiotocidae; genus Embiotoca; species Embiotoca jacksoni. The sequence continues at coordinate 43,824 of NW_027185304.1, read as the reverse complement.
TGTAAATGTAAATGCAGAGTACTTGAAGATGACAGTAAAAACTCCCCCTTTCCCCCCGTCCACAGAGTCTGGTCGGGGAAGAACGTCCCAGTAAATCTGATTCTCAGTTTAAATTAAAATGTGCTCGTCCGGTCGCGCATCGGCCGCAAATTGAGCTTTTCACGAGCTTTTTGAAGCCGGTGGCGATTATTTAGCCCATTTTAATGGCAACGTTTAACGCCTGCGGGATGGATCTACCGGGCTACTTGCGTCCCTGCCGTCCGCTCCGGAGCGGAGAGGCGACGAGGCGGGGAGTAAATAAATGCTAATAAACACCGTGCGCGCGGTCCCATCAGAAGAAATTCAAAGTGTGTGAATGTAATCTGATGTTCTTCTTGATCCGCGGCGGCTAAATGTTTCACTGACGACTCCGCGAGCCGTCTTCGAGCCTTTGGAGTTTATCACGTTTGAAAAAGAAAAAGATATCTTTTGTTAATCTTTTGGTATCTTTTACTCGCCTAATAGCGGAAAGGATTTGACGTTGCGGCGCGAAAATAGAGACGAAGGCGAATCGCGCGTCGTTCGATATTCGTTCGGATGTAATTTTTTTGGAAACAACTGACAGCCTTATGACTTATGTTTACGTTTATTTAGACTTCCTAGTGGTCGTGATAATTACGACGGTAGCAATGGAGGAAGTGAGGTGACGCAGTACGAAGAGTCACAAAGTCTGTTTGGACTTGGAGACCAGCTGGTTGGTTGGAAAGATCGAAAAACAGCAATTTTACTCCCATTCGTCGTTGAGTTGTTGTAACTTGTGTCATTCATTTCATTTACATTTCATAACAAAACGTAGATGTGTCGACGCAAAACCGGACTGAATCTATATCACAATACGAACACGTCTCGTTGCCACGACAACGCAGGTGCAGCTCCGCTGTTACTCGTTACTCCCCGGCGGTCAAATGACCCGCTCTGTGGTGTAGGTGTGAGGCCGTGTTGGTCCCGTAGGGGGCGCTCGAGTTGCTTGTGTCAGTGGAAACAGACGCGTTGACGTTCTCTACGATCGCTCCGGGAAAAAAAGATACAGTATATTTAAGGAGCGTATTCACTCGGAGAAGTCGAAAAAGCCAAACTGTATAAAACCGAGCCAATCAAACGCGTCAAAACCTGCACCGAGCGGCCCCTTGATTTATTCAGCCGTCTTCAAAAAGCCGTGTAAGGCATCAGAAGCTTTTCCCCAAAAAACAGAGCAGGAAACATGTAAGCATCTGCCGCGAGCCTGACATCGTTTTTTTTCTTTTTTTTTTCTTTTTCTTTCCTACCCTCCGTTGACAGAACAGATTCCCGACAAGCGAGTCACGACTTTCCCTTTATTTAAATACTCGACGATGCAGTTTATTCGGTCTAATTCTAAACGATCAGAGACTCTGCTTTAAATTAACACCAAACTTTTTGCATTTTACTTATCGGATAAAACCCATCTCGGCGGCACCGCCGCCGCCCGCACCCGGCACAGAACAGCCAGTAATTAGTCGGCAGATTAAGGTGCACCTTACAGTTTAGCAGATCACAGCCACGCATTTTAATTAAAGTAATTAGTGCCTCCTATCTCTCTCCGTGCGCCGCTAAATTCCCTCCCAGTAAACGAAGGATGTTGAGGTGGTGGGAATGCGACGGCACGCTGAATATGTGTGCTTTTATTTTTTTATTTTTTTAGGATTTAGAAATATGAAGATTTGAGATGGTTGGTGTGGAGGGGGATGACTCTGGACCTGCTCCTATTGTTAATAAAGGTCCAGTACGAAGCTCTCGTCCTGTCAAATTCATATATTATTCTCAGCTTTTAGTCTTGAAGGAGAGTAGGAAGACGAGGGACAGCCGCAACAATAAAACACAAATGGAACATAAAAAAAAAAAAAGATGCTCAACATCTGTAGCTGTAGTTTTCCTGACATTCAGGATGTGTTGTTGTTTTTTTGTCTGATTTGATAGTAGGTACGCTCTACGAAATTTTGTGAGGGAATTTTTCACCTTTTTCTGACTTTATTATTTTTGATGAAATAATAAACGAATCCCTTAGGAAAATAATGAACTCATCCTAATACTTAGTTTCAACACAACGCTGCACAAACTCCCAAAATTGAAAACACACCGAGAAGGGTAACGGTTACTTAATTGGATAACTGGTCCTGGGCGGCGCGTAACTTTTTAATTTTCACATTGACATGGATGTGAAATGAATCCTCATAAGTCTACGGGACGGTCGAGGACCTGAGAATAATGCCACCAATGCGTGTCACAACCGCTGGCTCATAATAAAAATGAGAAATTAAACTGCCAATTTGACAGTGATTAAATTATAATGAGTGCGAGAAGATAATGACAATCACCTGGTAACGCACCTCGCTTCAGCCTGGGAGGCTTTTTACGCTGGCGTGTCCTCACTCTGTTCAACATATTCAAAACCATTACAGAGATCAGACGCTGCGTCACAACAGCAGCAGGACTGACCTTTTTAATAAGCCTTTCATCCCTAATTGACAACACACTAATTGCCTCTCGGTTAACTAACCGTTTGTAATCAGTTTCATTTTTTTCATGTCAAACGTGGGTCAAAAACAGTCGCATTCTCGCCATCAGTTTCTTATCCGCCAATATATACGACAAAAAAATATATTTTTTTAAACTCTACAACTTTGACAACTTTATAATTTGACAGCTTTTTGTCTGGAAATGGACAACGACAACAAAACAATCCCAACTCCCGCTCGAGTTTTCAATCACGTGGCGCTCGTCTTTATTGGCAGCTATAAATAAGTCGGGTGTCGTCAGCGTAATGTCAGTCACATGATAAGAATTTACTCATTCGGTACGACGTAATGGTTCTGACTTTCAGGGAGTTTCTATTTCCTGCTGAGGGCCATAAACGGTGACTCAGAAAAACCCTATTGAAGTAAGATTTGAATCACACAAATTGATCGCGAGGCCCAGAATAGATTTGCTTGCTTGAGAAAACAAAACTCTTCACTTTTCAATCAACCAATAAAAGCAATCAAGTCGGAATTATTAATGGAGTCGATTACAAATCTCTACATTCCTGAAGCAGATTGCAGCTTCTTTCTTCTTGTCTTTTTTTTTTTTTTTTTATTCCAGTGGATGAATTAAGGGTTCTCCAGGATGGAAAGAGGACAGAAGGAGAAAAACAAGCCAATCAACTGAACAATAGTTTTGAATGCAGCATTAATCATGAAGTTAATTGCTTGCTAAACCAGTTTTTCCATTAAACTGCTCTGAAAGGACACTCGAAATGACACGTCGATAGTTGATGCCGCAATTAAATGCTGGACCCCCCCCCCCCCCCCCATAAATGAAATAGTGGAATTAATGTGTAACTGAAATACAGCTTGTTATCTGGTTTTTACAAAGATCTTTACGGCATCATATCTCCATTGCAAAAAAAAGAAAAACTTATGTCGACTGAATTGTTTAACATTTTGGGATATACTTTGCGATCTTATTTTAATGATTTACTGTCTGATGGAGAAGATCGATACCTCACTCACGTTTTTTTTTTTCAGTTCTCATGCTACGAGCTAAGCTAACTAGCAGCTGGCTGTAACCTTTGTAACCATAACAACACGAGACCCGTGTTCCCTTTAATGTATTCACATTCCCCCAAACGTCGAAACTATTTCCGTTAACGATATGATTTATACGAAAAACGCATAATGAGAAATCCCTTCCGGCAGCCGTTGTTAATTAACATCACTTCCTTCGGTCCTCAGTTCGTTCACAGTCCCGCTGCAGTTTTTTCTTTTTCCTTTTTCCTTTTTCCTTCTCGTTCCTCTCGGCGCTCACACCCACCGCCCTCATAAGACAAAGCTCTGGAGCCGTAAGGTGGGAGATGACTGCCGGCTGACATTACGGCGGAGAAAATGGTCGTCGTTAGACATCGTCATTATCATCAAAGTCTCATCAGACGACCGGGAGACTTTGACTGGGGAGATTATAAAGGTGTGTGTGTGTGTGTGTGTGTGAGTGAGTGAGTGTGAGTGTGTGTGTGTGTGTGTGTGTGTGAGTGTGAGTGTGAGTGTGTGTGAGTGTGAGTGTGAGTGTGAGTGTGTGTGTGTGTGTGTGTGTGTGTGTGAGTGAGTGAGTGTGAGTGTGAGTGTGTGTGTGTGTGTGTGTGTGTGAGTGAGTGAGTGTGAGTGTGTGTGTGTGTGTGTGTGTGTGAGTGTGAGTGTGTGTGAGTGTGAGTGTGAGTGTGTGTGTGTGTGTGTGTGTGTGAGTGAGTGAGTGTGAGTGTGTGTGTGTGTGTGTGAGTGTGAGTGTGAGTGTGTGTGTGAGTGTGAGTGTGTGTGTGTGTGTGCATGTGTGTGTGTGTGTGTTCGGGCCTGTGAGACTGAAATAAAAGGATACGGCTGGCAGTTTTTTTGTTGTTGTTGTTGTTGTTGTTTTTTTGGTGATTTGATGATTTTGAGGTTGGTGAAGAAAAAAAAAAAACATCATCTTTTTGATATTTTTTGTGTCCGTTTTTTTGTTTGTTTGTGTGTTTGTGTGTTGTTGGAACCTCGGTTGTCATTTTTGCTGCAGCTTTGAGCACAAAATGGTCCTTAAATCTTTGTTTGTTTGATCCGTGGGTTCATTTTCATACTTCCGTTGAACATGTTAACAAATCCGGCTTTTTTGTTTATTGGTCTTCCATTTTTGGCAGCTTTCATCCTGTCAGTTCAAAGACAACTCCCCCCCCCCCACCCCCCACCACCACCCCCTCGTTTTCAATTCGAGCAACCTTCAGCCAAAAAAAAAAAAAAGCCTGATGGACTTCTACCTTTTTACTCTCTCTGATGGTGTTCTCATTACTTCCGCGAAGCAATTGCTGAGTATTACAGTTAATACCGGGGAATCGCATTTGCTTCCAATTGCTGTGAAAGTCTCTCGGAGTATGTTAGAAGTTTAAAAAAAAAAAAAAAAAAAAAAAAAAAAATCCTCTCATTATACCCCCGAAGAACGGGGTGTTTTTTGGGGGTTTTTTTCCACGATGTTCTGTTCCTGTCGAGGCTTTGGTCTGCCGTCTCGTTCTTTACCGGCTCCATTACAGAAATGAGTGAGGTTCGGATATCGGTGCAGTTATTTCTGAAATGGAGGACCAAAACGGTACAAAGCACATCAAATCAAATGCAAAAACCACAGACCGGGATCTTGCGAAACAAATATTTGCGTTCTCCGTCTCTGGGGTAAAATACGCAATCCAATATTGGCAATGGACAAAAACAATAAAGGCATCTAAAAATAGCCCTCGTAAGCAACTCGGAGTGAACAAATTTTGAGATTTGAGAGGTGGCGGTGAAGGAAAGATGAAACGGCATAGTTTCCTTTGATCACCACTGAATCTTATTTTTTTTTATTACATAATGAAAAAGTTATGACTTATCCCCACCCCACCCCCGCCACCCCCCCACCCCGTCAGGCTACCTCACACAGCTATTGTGGTATTTTTTTTTTTTCATCATTTATTTGGTTATTTGCTGGGGATTATTGGACTTTAACTTGTCACCGAGCCATTAAATTGTAATAATAAGAATAAAAAAAAAGTGTCAGTGCTGTCAGAATATTTGAAGTTTTTAAGGGAAACTCATTATCGGTCTTGATCGTAGTGCAGCAAGGCGTCTTGTTCTTTGTTACTCCTTCATGACAGACGCTCATTTCTAGAAAACATATCAAACGCATTGATTTCTATTGAAAAGGGGTTTGAAATATGCTCACGAGGTCGCAACCAGAGATGTTGATGAACATTTTTTTGCGAAAGGTTTCATGTCTTCTACTTCCCAGTTTGACCCCCGTTTCTGCGCCTCGCCGCCGTTAAACCCTTCGTCAGACGTTAACGTGTCGTTCGGCGCGTTTTCGACACCAGCCGCGGTTCGTTTATTCAACCCGTTTTTTGTTTTTTTTTCCAAAGCTTGTTTTTGACAAGATAATGTCAAGAGGCACCGGGCGGAATAATCGCAATTTGACGTTCCTCCTCGCTGACCCGTATCCAAAAGGAAAGAGTTTACCGTCGGTGTTTGTTGTCGAGGTCGGGGGTTTGTTGGGGAGAACAGCAGAAAGCCGAGAGATGTGAAACGGGAGGTTAAAAAGTAAAAGTGAACAGTAGGAACTTCCTTTAAAGAAAGTCACTTCTTTTTTTTTTTCCATTTCTTTTTTTTTTCTTCAGCTTTTACAGCGTTTGACAGCACGGTCATATTTCATCGAGCAGCTAGCAGGGACTCAGCTGCTGGAAATCTCAGTGAGTTTCTCAGCTGTGACTTTCTCCGATGCCGACAGACCAAACTATATGTCCTTTTTTTTTATTATTATTTATTTATTTAGTTTTTGCTGTCACCGTATCGATCTGCCCGGCAGCGTTGTCATCGAGGCAAACTCCTCCGAGGACGGGAACCGATCGACCCGCGGAAATGAGAAAAAGATCGCTGTGGACACGCTTTCCTTTTCTCCCTCGCACACTCGCGCCACAAGTATTCAGTAAAAGTTATGTTGAGACTTAACTGTATGCAAAACGGTGAAGGAATGTATTGATGAGCTTTTATGTAAATACGCATCTGCAGAACAACACAGAAGAAAATAAAATGCTCATCAAGAACATTCAACTAAACCAAAAGAATCTTTTTTGTGTGTTTTTCATTCATCTGCTGGCAGCACTGTGTTCGTAGCAGACGTTATGTCAGTCACGAGCACACTGAGATGGAGGAACTCTTTTTGTCTGAATGACAGTGAAGTTCACTTTGACTTTTCCGTCTTTGACGAAGTACATTCAAGCAATTTTTCTTCTTTTTTTTTTTTTTTTTTTACCCTGATTTGAGCTTTCAGCTCGTCATTCAACTGTTGTTGTTTGGGTTGCAGTATTCTCACCGAGAATGTTTCCAGGCGTAGATGAACATAATGAAGCCGCCGAAGCAGCTGAAACAAACAACAACAAAAGTCATATTTCCAGCAGGAGCTCGGAGGGGACCAAAAACGGAGCGAAAAGACGACACATTGTTGGACTTCGACTCGTCAGGTGGCCAGAAACATGACTCCGAATGAACGCAGCCACCGCTATTCGTCTGCTGGATATTTAAATGGTTGCAGACAAGTTGGCAGCGAGATGAAACGTCAATATCGAGTTCAATTTAATGCAGCTTTAATGCTGAGTCGTGCTTCTCCTCTCGAGTTAAATCCCGAGCTGAACTCCGCCGTGGCGCCGACACGATACCGTCGACAGAAGCATAACTCCGCCTGAAGGCAGGCCCGTCTTTAAAGCTGCGTACCGCCTTAGCAAGCGGTGAGAGGAGATGACAAGGATAAGAAAGTCCCCGAAACCGAGTCCTCACGCAGCCCCAACAGATAGTGTAGCAGCGGGTCCTCGGACGGCCCTGAACATAACCGTGTCGCGCTCGAAACCACCGGCAGTTTATTCCAAAGTATCATTGTTGCATTCATTTTTCACGTAAATATAGTGAAATTAAAAAAATATTTTCGCGAAAGATTTCGGCTCAAATCCTGCAGTAACCTTTTCAACCTTTTTTTTTTTTTTTTTTTTTTTTTAAGCTGTTTACTCAATTCTCAATATTCAATATCTGTTGGTGGCCATGACGGTGATATTCGCAGCTTTTATCTCGCAGGCTGCGCTCGTCATTGTCCTGGACTACACACACGCACACACACACACACACACGCACACACACACACACACGCACACACACACACACGCACACACACACACACACACACAGTAGTCTGCCTCCTCATCTCGGTGTCTGACCGTTCGTCAAGCAAATTATTCTGATGAGTTTGGACATGGAGTCATTGGTTCATGAGGATTTTGACTGGTGTGTGTGTGTGTGTGTGTGTGTGTGCGTGTGTGTGTGTGCGTGTGCGTGTGTGTGTGTGCGTGTGCGTGTGTGTGTACGAGCAGACCTCAGCTGCTTTACATTGGATGCATTTCTTGTGCAAGCGTGCCGGCTGATAAATTGAGACGCGTCGAGGAAAAAAAGACGTTTTATTTTGAAAGGAAGCACATTTTTTTTCCGCCACTTTCATTCGCACTTGTTTGTCTCTGATTTTGACCGTTTTGTTGCTTATTTGGGAACGCACACAAAAAAGTAGTGAAAGAGGCTGAACACGAGTCCAAACCAAAGTACAGACGGTCAGATCATCTGGGATAAAACTTTTAGCCAAAATAAATTACCAAAAAAAAATTAGCTGGAGAGGTTTACTGTATGTTGTAACCATATTTGTCGCTTCCAATTTTTGTTTTTGTCGTTTATGTCGCTGTTGACTCTTGTTAGCATGTTGTTGTTTTTTCAGTGAATACCAGACGGGCAGCAGCGAATAGCAAAGCTGACGGCCAGCGGCCGGCGGTCTGGTTTTGAACATTTGGACTCGCTCGTGTCCACATCGGTTCACGTTCTTCAGGGCTCACTGGGAAACTTAACGGCACGCGGCCGTCATTAAAAGACCATTAAAAGTCCCAACAAGGACGAGTCGAAAATGTCTGCAGTGAAAATAAAAATGTGTTTAATTTTAGGTTATAAATAAATTATCTTTTTTTTTTTTTGAATTATCAGCCAAACCAGGATGTTTAACAAAATAAAACACTCGCAAAATGTATTTATTTATATTCGCATCAAAAAAAAAAAAATCAAAGGAGGGAGTTTCTCCCGCGGACGAGTACCTCCTTGATTTTCGACTGTATGTTGACTTCCTGTCATCGAGTAGCTGTGCGGCTGTCGGCAGAAACAGAGTGACCGCGTGCCGAGTAAACAACCAGATATCTGAAAAAAAACAACAACAAAAAACACCGTCACACGACACGCTTTCATCCACCAGTTCGTCCTCGCGAAGCCCCCCCCCCCCAAAAAAAAACATAAAAAACAAAAAGTGGATGTCACTTTCTAAACAAATTTTTTTGCCCTCCTTTTTTTTTCTTCCATTTTGTATTTTCTCTCCTCTTTTTTTTTTTTTTCTTTTTCTCCGCACTCTCTCTTGTAATTCTGCCGATGGACTTTGGCCCAAAGTAAACAAGTAAACACCCCTCGCACAGTTCGATGTGCTGAATTATCGACTTGGGTTTTGTTTCTTTCTTTTCAAAGAGGCAACACGCAGCTTTGTTTCTCACGGCGGGGAGAGAAGAGAGTGTCTCCTGGTTTTCCCATGTAGAAATGTAAAAAACCCATTTCTGTCCTCTCTCTCTCTCTTTGTGAGCCGGGGATCACGGCGCTGTCAGATTATGGGTCTCTGGTTGGCTGCTTGTATTTTTGGGATGGATTTTAAAGGTCAATCTCATGCACAACGGTTTCGCCTGTGTTATTTTTATCCCCGGCGATACGTGGCGTCAACCGATTTCTAATTCATGACTGTGGGGCAACGCTGACGCTTCCGAGCCGATACTGGAAACATCGAGGCACCGCCACTGCAGCGCCGCATGCAGCTGCGTACCGGCGATGCGCGCAATACAGCATTATAGACATTATGCTAATCGAGGCGGGCTTAATCCCTCCATCTGTATTTTGAGCTCTCATTTGATTTTTGCCAGAAAGTATTTCAAAGGTTACAAATGAGTGCTTTCATCGAAATAACAGTTTGGTTTGAAAAAAAATAAAAATAAAAAAAAACCCGATTTACTTTCTTTTTGAGATTTTTTTTTTTTTCTAGAAAGGTTGCAGGTGAATATTGGTACCTGTCAACTCTGCTGGCTGCAGCTTCAGATTTTTAAAATCTCAGAACGTTATTATTGATTAGCTCACCCAACTCTCAGCAAAAATGAATTGGTACAATTTTTTGTTTTTACTAACAAAACAACAAATTCTGTCCGGAAAAAGCCAAATTTCATGGATACGCCAACTTTAACCTCCCTGAAGCTTTGGGGTTCTGCCACTTTGATTACGCTGCTACTTTTTTAGTACAACGGCTCCTCTCGGGCTCTTAAAAACACAAATTACAGACCGCAAAAAACAAATAAGCTAACGAGTTGTTTTAAGGCTTCTAGATGTAGTTTATTTTATTTTTTTTAAGTTTAAACTTCTCCCCGTAGAACGAAAGGATGTTGCGAATAATGATGGGCATTTCCCAATAGATTGTGTACAAATCTGCACCTCCCTGCTTATCCAGTCATTTTAGTGAAAAACAACCACTCCCACAACACTCGAAGGAAGTCTAACAAATATTATTCCTAAGATTTAAATCATCTTTTGGAAAAAACACTTTCCCAGTCAGTAGAAAAGCTGCCGATGTTGCTCAAACTAAACCAAGTTTAGAGAAGTTTTAAATCCAATTTTTTTTTTTTTAAGTTTGTGAAGTAACTTGTAATTGTACATATATTTTATGGCTTTTATGCATATTTGGATTTCTAAACTTTTTCTTAAGTCCAGCACCAACTCTTCTGCATATAAAAAAAAAAAAAACTCACACAGACTTCATAGGATGAATGCCGACCGAGAAGCTTTTTTTATCCTCTGAAGAATGAATCTAGAAGGTACTGAGTCTTTGGAAGCTTCGCTCCTAAAACATCAATATCAGCCTTTCTTTCATCTTCCGGTTTTGTTATTCAGGCCCTCATGTTTCCTTACTTTACAGTATCCTCGCACCGGGCTGTTCTGCCCGGAAGTGCCCGCATTAATTTTTCAACATAGTAATACTGTATATTTCCAGCAAAGTCCTCCGAACACGGTTCAAGCTACGAGCGGTTGTGTTCACGTCTCCCACCAGCATTGACAACGTATTATAGTCCTTATTATGCTCGTGTATAACATTCGTTGTGTTTTTTTCTTCTGCAGGTTATCTATGCACTGAACACAAAAAACGATGAACATGAGGCAGCCATCGCCACCCTGAAGGAGGCGCACGAAGAAGAGGTGCAGCAGATTCTGTCCGAGACCAGAGAGAAGATAATGCAGGTTCATACACTTTACTTTATATATTTATTCATATTTTTAATGCCCGTTGTTGTGTCACTTCTGATTTCAAAGTTGATTTTATCAAAGTAAAAATCAGTCTGATTGACATTGAGTGTCTTTACATGGACTTTAGTATCTTGGTTTTGTTCATACTCGGGGTGTTGCATTTACACGGAAATCCAGTTATTCATGTCTCCTTATACTTTTTTTTATAGACCTTTGTTTGCTGTTTTATAGGCCTATTATTATTAAAAAAAAATTAATTATATGGCTTTTTTTATAGGCCTATTTCATTTTTATTTTTTTTATTGGGCTTTTTCAAGTTCATGTAAACAAAGCAAGAAAGCAACATGCAATTACACACACCACAAGTCAAAGGCAAGGAAAAAAACAACAACAACAGTTGAGCTCAGCAACTATGACAGAACACAGAGGTCACAGGAAACAGTCCATAAGATCAGTTTATCATAGGTAACAAAAAATGTCCCCTTATACTTGATACATACTATTATCCCATCACTCATTACCAGGGAAATGTAATTCTCTCCTCACCGACAGACAAAATTCAGTTTCTTCATCACTCCAGAAGTGAGATATTTCCGTTGCCACCATTGTTTGTGTTTCTGTTACATTACTGCGGAGGTCAGGAGCACTGAAACGCTGGGATAAGATGTATACATGCAGAATCCTGGTTTCTTTCGGAGAACTTTTAGCTAGCATGATTGGGTTTCTTAAAACGGGGGCTTATCCAGGTTTCTTAAAACAGGGGCTTATCCAGGATTCTGAAATGTGGAAACATAAAAATCGGACTCTCAAGTTCATGTAAACAAACTCACCGATTAGAAATATGTCAAATCTGGATCCACAGTATATTTAAAATCCTTTAATATCCTTAAATATCTGTAATATTTAGCTTTGAGGAATGGAGATACTTGAAGAAAAGAGAGGAAACGGCCTCGTGGCTATAAATAAAGATTCATTTAAATAAGTCATGTAATCAATGCTGATGCAGTATAAATCCACGCAATGACTTCTGGAATGATTGACAGCTTTTCTAGGTTAAAAACATTAAATATTCCAGTGGAGCGCTGCACTCGGAGAAAGCTTTGATTTTTTTGTATTTTTTTTTTTTTTTTTTGTGGAGTATTGATTTTAAGCCGAGATTTAAACAGCTGAAAGGACTGCAGAGAGGACTCGCCACGGTCAAGAGTCATATTCAGGTCAGTCAGGACCAGACGGGATCGGTAGATATATCTCATTTATAGCTTTAAACTACATGTGGAGCTGCACCACGTTCACATGGCGGCCTCAGACCACATAAAAAAAAATTATTCCATTAATATTTAATCAGCCAAATATGAATTATTTAAGTCTATATGTCACCGTTCCTAATGAGAACGACTTGCTTCCCTGCGAGTAATCAGCCAAACTTATATACGCCAACGTTTCCGTGCTATATTTTCTCCGCAAAGTCTCCCCGGGGGCATTTTCACTGGTGTGCTTTGAATGCGATACAATAAATTTAACCCAAATTCTATGTACCTATTTAATCTTTGAATTTCCACTCTCTAGTTTGTTTGTCATGACGAGGAGGCCCAGGGACAAAATTTAAAATCGGTTCAGATCAGCCGATCTATTGAAAAATGTCATTTTAATTCAAGTTGAAAGCCGTCATGTTTTATTCACCAAGGAGACGGTTACGTTTTTATAAAAAAAATTTGCCGTCCTGTTTGTCGGCTCGTTAGTTCGAGTTATGTTAAAGTTTTTTGCAGAAATTTGAAGGATTTCTTAAAATTTTTTTGAACTTAACGCACCATTAATGTGACATGTGTTTTCCCGTGGATTGTAACATTTCCTTCATTATTTTTTCTCGATTTAAAAACATTCAATTTGAAGGTTTCGCTACGTCCCACTGAACCTTTTCTCATGTTTCCCAGTACAAGGGCAAGATCAGCGACGAGATGGACCTGAAGAGGCGGATCCAGTCCCTGGAGGAGTCCATGGAGCTCCACGAGAGGATGAAGCGGCAGGCGCTGGCCGAGTTCGAGAGCTACCGTCAGCGGGTGGAGGACATGCAGCTCTGCACCGAGGCTCAGGTAGGGCGGAGGGGCGGTGGTGTTGTGTGTGTGTGTGTGTGTGTGTGTGTGTGTGTGTGTGTGTGTGTGTGTGTGTGTGTGTGTGTGTGTGTGTGTGTGTCAGCTGCGATCTCGGGAGCCTGCAGTCACAGCGGCGGGTAATCAGCATCATATCTGTTTCTCCGGCCCGCTGTGAGGCGGGAGAGTCTCTCTTGGTCAGCGTCACGGCTTTTTCGCTTCGACGTGTGGATCTAGTAGTCGCTCGCGCTCAGAGCTCCTTTGGGCCTCAATTTATCATCTCATTTCAAGTGTCCCGTGTAAAAACACAATCCAGATCCAATTTAATACACTCGAGTTTGCATTTAGCCTGAATAGTGCTGTGTACCAAACATAGACTTTATAGAGAAGAAAAAAAATTAAGCCGATTCCAAAAAGAGCCTTAAGCTGCAATGCCACCGACTGCCACTAGAGGGTCGGCTCCAAAAAAAAACCTGCGGCTCCATAGACTCCCATTCATGTTCTCATGAAATTCTAAGTCAATAAAATGTTAAAAGTTTTCTGCATGTCATTTGCCAACTTCACTTCCAGATTAGTGCACTGGCGGCCCCATCTGAAAATAATCCCGTCATTAATTATAAATTAATTCGAAAATAATCCTCAAAAAGACGTGTTTTTTGGGGGCGTGTCCATTTGATTGACAGGCCTGTGGTGCAGTCAGGTTACGATGCACGACGTGTTAAACAGAAGTGACTGTCAGTCCTTTAACCTCCGCCTGAACGCCCCATCTGCACCTTTCTACGCTTGTGTTTAGGAACAAAGATTGCACCTAGTAATTAGTGCGAGTCTCTGATTGCGTAATTATCTGCTGCCTTGGTAAATGAAATGTTAATTTCAGACTGTGCAGCCAAATTAAATAAAAAGACATGAAAATAAATAGTTAAATCATCGCTTATTATGAGCCTCACCTACTTCATGTTCCTGAAGGGTTTTTTCCCTGATCAGTAGCTTTAGAGGTTACCTATTTATTTATATTGAATAATGATAATTAATAGGGACCTCGTCGATCGAGGCATCCTGACAATAATAACGTCAACGCTGTTTGATGTTTCTGGACAATGACATTCTGAGCGCTTCATGTTCAGGTAGTTTCGGCTCTCGCTGGTTTTCAGAGCTGATTTAAAGCAGGCAGGAGGAAAGCCAGAAGGTCAACCCCCCCCAACCTACCCCACCTCCACCCCTCCACACCCCGCCCCGAAGCCACCCAGCTCGGACCGTTTTTTTTTTTTTTTTTTTTTAATAAAAGTTCCCCCCCACCGTCTAAGAAGCCGACAAAACTCATAGCTCGAATCCCCCTCCCCCCCCCTGTTAGCTCAGCCCTTTCGTCCCCGTGTCTCCTTTGGCAGCACACGCAGCGGGTGGTGTCCATGTCGAGGGAGGTGGAGGAGATGCGGCGGTCCTTCGAGGAGAAGCTGCGCACGTTCGGCCAGGCCCAGGTCCAGTTCGAGCAGGAGAAGAAGGCCGCCCTGGAGGAGCTGAAGGCTCAGCACAGGCAAGACATCCAGGAGCTCCTTCGCAGCCACCAGAGTCACAACGCCAACTACAGCAAAGACCAGGAGAAACTGGGGCAGCTGCATAAAGCCGAGGTAAACTCAGCAAACTCCCGCAAATATAAAAAAAACAAAAGTAGAGCAGCTCCTGAAAGCCAGAGCAACAAAAAACCCAAACCGCTACAGGGGGGAGACCAAAAGGAAAACAGGACCGCCGTGATTACTAAGCTATGAACCATTTGTGTACAAAACCAATGAATTAATCTGACAGAACAACTTCAGAGCAGAGCCTCACATTGTGTAACGTCCTGCAGTGTTTCGACTCAATTCAGTCTCTTCACAGGAAAGTAACAAAAACAACCCGGCATCACGGCAAAGCGTGAAATGGACACGCCGGCCAACTTAAGGCGAAAACGTGAAAAAACAGCCACTAGGCGTGAAAGTTACACGTTTCCCCCTTGCCCCTAACCACGTGTTTTAGCTACAAGTTTCATTTTCCTGTAAATCACATGGCTGTATGCAATGCAGTAGGTTTCATTTCCGTCCACTACAGGAAAAACGTGCAAGTTTCAAAAAGCGTGTCTATTTCACGCTTTTGCCGCGATACCGGGCTGCACAGAAGCATCCCACCGCTTCTTCTTCTTTTTTTTTTCTTTTTTTTTAAAGATGATCTAAATTATTAATTTCTGAACTCCGACTTCTTCACACATGGATCTTCTGTGCTGCAGGTGGATTCTCTGACGGAGCGGGTGGATGAGCTCAAACAGGACAAGAAGAGACTGGTGGAGGAGTACGAGGCCAAACTCAGCAAGGTACGGCACCGCAGCCTCTGCAGACGCCTCACATTGCTAACGAGAACGACCCGGGTACAGCGGGTTCGTTCTGACGCTCTAATTACATTTCATGTTTTGTGAGTACGCTCCTGTAGTTTACATACATTTATGCATGAGCGTGCACTTTTGTCGGCGTCTGTTTCGTAGCACATGATGAATCAGACGACAGACTTGATTAAATATGCAGGTATTTATGCAGATGAGATTTCGTAAGAAAAAGTGTTTTTGCTTTGAAATTCTTTTAAAATCCTAAAAGTTTCACACCTGAAGCGTCACTTCATGCTTCTGTTGTTTTAAAATTGAATCCAAAGTAACACCCACAAATCAGAACAGATTCCAATGTTATATTATATCGGCTTTTGTTGCATGAAAATTTCCGCTTTTGAAAACATAATCTAAAAAACACATTGTTTAAATTAAAGCATCCTTTGGTACGTAGTGGTAAAAAAAAAAAAATTTAAAAAAAAATTTAAAAAAAAAGCCCAAAAAATGTCATTTGCTGACATTTTAATGGCGACTGCGGAAAATAAAAAGTGTGATCTGCAGATTTTTGTACTAAAAAAAGCAATAGAAGGATTTCAGCACTGTATTTAGAAGCTATTAATTTCAACACAAAAGCATCCTCGCTGACAATGAACGCTGTCAGCCAAGTCATCTTTGGCTTCAGCTTTCACTTGCATTGATTATTCTAGCACAAGATTTAATTAGGGTGAGAACGGTTTCCAGATTGTCTAATTTGCAGTACCAATTTTCAAAGTAAAAGGGGTAAAAAAAACAAAACAAGATAAAACTCATTCTTGAGTTATTAATTTGTTTTACACCATTAGGCTGTTTGGATTTAAGTGGCTTTCGCCTCTTTGCTCTGCAGGCTCAGGCCTTCTACGAGCGCGAGCTGGAGGCCATGAAGAGAACCCAGCAGCTGACCGCCGACAACCTGTTGGCGTGGAAACGCACCGAGGCCGAGCTGCGGCGGGAGTTTCAGACCCAGGAGGCGGCGCTCCAGAAGACGCTGGGCAAACTGCGGGCCGAGCTGGCCCGGGTCACCGACGAGGCCCGGGACAACCGGGAGAAGTCCTACAAGCTGCAGGCGTCGCTCAACAGCGCCGACAGCTCCGTCAAGGTGAGATCGAGGCCCCGCCCCCAACATCCCCCCTTCCTCCCTCCACGCCCACAACCAGCTGACATCACCAGCCTGCGCAGTCACAATAATGTAATGGTACCAGAACATCCTTTTAATTTAATTGAAGTCTTAATTATGACTGGCCATATTCTTGATGGAGTTTTTATAGACAGCCTGCAATTTATTTATTTTTTATCTCTGTAAAAGATGGTAAAACAGAGATATAACATAAAAACATTTATTATAGAAATAATGGATGGATTTTCTCTTCGTGGACTAAATAACAAAAAGCAGATGTTTAAAAAAAAAAGTGTCTAACCTTAATATGTACCTCTTAGAGATTAATGCTTCTATTATCTGTATTTTTTATAGTTAACAATGGATCAAATAACGAGGTGGAATTCGAAACAGACCTGGTCAGACGTATTAACGTACGCTTTTGCATGCTTGCAAAAGTAGCAGTTCAGCGTTTTTATTTCCGAGTAGATCCTTTTTTTTTTTTTTTTTGACGAGTTGTCGAGAGAAACGATCAAGGTCAGCGGTGGCTGCGGTTGTTGCCCCGGGAACGACTAATTTCATTAGTTTATCAGAGCAATTAACCGTAACCAAGATAAAAGAAGCGAAACAACAAAGCAGGAGAGGGAACTCCGAACCAACTTCGCTCGACGGCTTCTTTCGTTTTAATAAAACAAAGATGTAAGAAACAGATATGAAAGGATCGGAAACGAGTTTTGATTCCTGCTTGTTCTTTTTTTCTATACGCGGCCGATATGCCGTGTACGTTGTCGAGGTGATATCGTAACGATCTCCTAATAACAGCCTCAGTCTGTGAAACATATCTCTTAATCCTGTAACGCCGGCTTGCCGTCTCGTCTTACCTGTAAAGTAGTTATCTAATGGCCAGTGGCGCTACTGGAACATACGTTTGCTCTCCACTGCTTCTATGAAGGTATTTTTGTTGTCTTTATTATGCAAGCAAAACAAAAACAAAAAAAAATTTGAAAGCAAATTTGTCACCCTGCCATCTAAAATCAAGTTTGTAAGTAAACAAATATATAAATTGAGAAAATAATTATTTGCATCGCAAACAAATTTGCTCCGACGGTTGTTGTTAGTTTTGGTGACGGAATTAAAACCTTTGCTTTTAAATCAAAGCTTTTGCATTCAAGTCAAAAAACCTTCGCTTTCAAAGACGGGATCGGCATTGACAACGTGAAATTATAACCAAAGTGAAAGCCAAGTCGTCACTTTTAAACAAATCACTCGGACAGAGTGATTTAAAAACTCCCGTCTCCTGCGTATGCCCCGCCCACTACATCCAACTCGTAGGTTTTTGATTTAAATGTCGAGGTTTTAGCAAATTTGTTTGCACTGCAAATAATTATATTCTCAATTTATATATTTTAACTTACAAACTTGATTTTTGATTGCACTGTAAGAAATTTGCTTCCAAAACTGTGTTTTGTTGGTTTTTTTTGTAGTTTTTTTGCTAGCATAATAAAGACCCCAAAATACCGTCATAGCTTCTGGCCTGTAAATTTCTCCACGACTCTGGTTAAAGTGAATCGTCTCCGTCACCAGCTTCATCAAAACGGACATCGACGCATTTTACTCAGACTTTACTCGTACTCGTCAAACCTGTCTTGTCCGTACCGGGTACTCGTTTTCATCCGAGTACTCGTCTCGTGCCGAGAAATAACCGAATTTTCCGCCGGGACGCTCCAGCTTCCTGCTTTCAGTGTTTGTTTGTTTTCTGTCTCCTTCCTTTCAGTTTATGATTTAGGAGGTTAATCGTGAGCAAACGATCGCCGGGAGAAACCGAGACAGACGTAATTAATGGCCGAGTTCTCCGCGGGCTTCCGTAGGACGCCAAACATTACAAATCACCCCCCTCCCCTCTCCCCCCCCACCCCCCCCACCCCGAGTGAAACATTCCAGTGAAGCTGTGTTAAATCGCCGCCGTCTCCCGGACGAAACACTTCACTCTCGGGTGGAGCCGGTGGAAGATAAAACAATAAATCACCCGAAGCGAGGCTTGTTGTTTTTTTTTTCAGGGACGTTTGCGTTTTTTAAATGGAAATGCAGCGGCGCGTCCCGATGGGGAGGATGATGATTGACAGGAGCGAGGCTGCGCGTGTTTGATTTTTAATGTGATGTGGGCTGAATGCGAGTTAATCACCGAACGTCGTCCATTAGTTGTTTTTTTCCTTAACGACGAGGAAATATATCGACAATAAATAGAAAATAACAAAGAGACTGAACCGTTGACATCCGGCATAAAAGGAGAATATATTCAACATACTTTCTACTTTATGTTGGGATGGGCGGCGGGGGGGGGGGGGGCACAAACAACCCCTACCCCCTAAAAAAGGCCTTGGTTACACCCATGGTAATGATAAGGTTGAGGTTTCATTGTCTTTTGCCGAATCAGCAGTAATTAAGTTTGAGGCTATTTGACGGGATTGAAAGATGTGAAATTGCCTCTCTTCTTTTTACAGAGCGCTCAATCACATAGTTACTGTACTGTAACGTGTGTGTGTGTGTGTGTGTGTGTGTGTGCGTGTGTGCGTGTGTGCGTGTGTGTGTGTGCGTGCGTGTGTGTGTGCGTGTGTGTGTGTGTGTGTGTGTGTGTGTGTGTGTGTGTGTGACTCTAGTTCTTACTGAGCTGCAGTTGAATCTTCAGTATTATCAATATACAAACTGATATTTTTCACTGAGTTAAGATGTCTTAAAAAGTCGCTCAAAAACTTCCGGCTGCACCAAGATAGCGGTACATTAAATATGTATCACTTTTTATATTCATGTTTACATTTAACTTTTCGCCGTTGCTGTCAGTTAAAAGTTGTCTCTCGTGTCTCCTCTTGTGTCTCCAGGATTTGACCAAGCAGCTGGACGAGGTGACCCAGAACTCCGAGATTGTAGAGATCCGTCAGAAGGAGGCTGAATGTGAGCTGGAGGCGGCCAGAGACCGAGTCCAGCAGCAGGCCACCGAAATCCTCCTCAAAGCCAGTAAGAACCAGAAACCTTCCTGTTCGGTTCTTTCTTTTCTTTTCTTTTCTTTTCTTTTCTTTTCTTTTCTTTTCTTTTCTTTTCTTTTCTTTTCTTTTCTTTTCTTTTCTTTTCTTTTCTTTTCTTTTCTTTTCTTTTCTTTTCTTTTCCTCTGGTCTCCTTTCCTTTTTCCTTTCCTTTCCTCTCCTCTGGTTTCCTCTCTTCCTCCTCCTCTCCTCTCCTCTCCTCTCCTCTCTCCTCCTCTCCTCCACTTCACCCTGAAGATGCTCTCCAGGCTTGTCATGCGAACTCATCAAACATATCCACTAACAGCCTCCCTCATCTCGACTGACACATCGCAGCCTGTCAGACTTTAACAGCGTATTCCTGTATTTCCCGGTTAATGGTCTCCCCCCCCCCCCCCCCCCCCCGCGCTAGAGGAAGCCTCTTCTCGCATCAATTACGCCTCGTTTGAGGCTGGCGTGTTTTGCGTGCACACTTGCTTTTGGGGTAAATGTTTATCGCATGTTAGAATCTGATTTAATATCTTCTCGTGTCTCTCCATCAGGACTTTGTGCGAAAAACGACACGACGTAAACATTCCCGTCTGACAAATGTGTGAGCGTTCGCCAGCCGAATCGTGTTCGGCCCATTAGCCTCGATGAGCCTTCTTTTCCTTCCGGAGCTTCTCGCGTACGAGAGACACAAACAGGAGCCAGCTGGTGAAATGCGACCACGACAGTCACGTTAGCCACGACACAAAATCACAGAGCGGCTCAAGGTCGTTCAGAAAAAGAAAGAAGTTTCACAATTCAACCGAAACCACAGCTGATTTTCTGTCTTTTAACCAGCTGTTTTTTGTGGGTTTTTTCTGAATTTTATTATGTATTATTATTGTTGTTATTTTTTGTTCTTTCGCCTCTAGTTTCAGGTTTGTTGCTTAGATCTGGGTACTCTGGCAACCGTAAACTAAAATACCATAAATCAAAGTTTAACCAAGAGGGAGCTTTTTGTTTTTTCTTCCAAATTATAATCCGTTTTTCTGCGTTTGTGTTTTTACGGTTTATACGTTGCTATAGTAACTGGTATACTGGCTAAAACCAAATAAACCAGAAAAATACACTTTTGGGTCAAGCTACTTAACTATGTAACCGTGACGGCACCACAGGCCTGTCAATCAAACAGACCCCCCTCCCCCAACAAAAAAAAAATTAAAAAAACAGCGGAGAGTCTATGGAGACGGAGGCTTTTTTGGAGGCGACCTCTAGTGGCCCTCTGTGGTATTGCTGTTTTAAAGCACTTCTGCGTTGGCCTCATTTTTTTCAGACCCGGAAGCTACGTCCAACACTTTGGTTCAACTCTTAAACCTAAAACAGTCTTTGATTTTCCTGAAACGTTGAATTAACCGCTCCGACCTGCTGCGGCAGCTTCCATGATGATTGAAGACGCTATTGGCAAGAAATTGTCACACTCAGCCCAATTTGGCAGGTTTTTATTTTGTTTTGGCCCCACCACAAATTTGGACAAGATTACTGCTTATTCTTGTTATTTCTCAAGTGCTGTGAAATCCAAAACCATAATGACTAGGAACTGTAATTTTTGTGCGGCTAAAAAGGTACGTAATATGAGTTTTAATTTTTCTCTATTAAATTCCATCGGCTTATAACTTATCTACAAATAACGACGGGATTGTCTCTCTCTCTCTCTTTCTCCTGCTGATGCTCGTGTGCTGTTAACGTGTCCTTCGTCTCTGACTTCGAGCTGCCAGTCAAAATTTTGAAAAAACGTTGGCAAGACGACCGTTTTTAACGATGATTTTCGCAAAATAATAAAATGACTGAGCGCGCAGATTAACGAGTGGCGTTTTCGTCATTCTGACATTTCGTTTTAGATTTAAAATGTTAGTTTTCTGTAGAATGTGAGACATTCTAATGAAATGTAATTCCACACAACGTTAATAATTCATTTCTCGGCCCCCTGGACCTCCATCCAGATGAAATGTTTTGGCCTCTGGTCCGGCATGAGCCCGGTTGAATGAATGACATGAAATAAAAAATGTCGATTCAGCGCCAAGACACCAATTTAAAACTCGCTGACGGCGGGTGCATTTTGCACGTGCCGGCTGCATCGGTAAGAATTTGCCGAGAATGACGATACGCCGATGACATTGCTGTCTTATTAGCATTGTTCTCACGCCCGTTCGTCTCTGCCCCCCCACCTCCCCCTCACCCTACCTCATTACCCCCCGCCGCAGGTCAGATAAGCAGCCTGCAGGCCACCCAGATGACCCAGGAAGCCGCCATCAGGGACCTGGACAACGAGCGCAGCCGGCTGAAGGACAAGGTGCTGAGGATGGAGGAGGAGAGGGAGGCCCTGCAGACCCAGAGCCAAGGCCTGGATGAAAGACAGAAGCAGCAGATCCAGTCCCTGGAGAAGGTGTGTGTGTGTGTGTGTGTGTGTGTGTGTGTGTGTGTGTGTGTGTGTGTTGTGTTGTGTTGTGTTTCGTTTGGTATTCATGTCAGGCTGGAAGCGACTCCGTTCTGAATAAGCAATAAGTCATCAAGATGCCGTGACTGAACTTCTCTGTGGACTTTTGCTCCAGACTTGTTTTTCATCTTTAAAATACAAGAAGTGGGTTTCATGACTTTGAGATGATCGAACTTGTTTTAACTTTGGTCCTCTTTATCGTTGACATCATGCGGTTTTTTTTACCATTATGGTTTCTGAGTCAGAGAAACCAGATTATCACATTAAAGAGGACGGAAAAAAAGGAGGAAGTTTGAATTCTCCGGCGTTCCCATGTGACCTGAATGAGGCCGAAGTTGGACTTTCCCCAAAACTCTTTAATCTCCTTAAAAAAAAAATTCTGCCTTTCGGAGAGAAAAACCTCAAAATGAGAGGGAAAAAAAATCATAAATTTCTTCAGTTTTCTTTGTCTTTTTTCTATTAGTTGGAATGTTGACTTTTCTGTGACTTCACACAGACATTGATCGCGTCTCTTGTGAGGTCTTTTTTGCTCACACACAGTCGTTACAGATGAAAAAAAGTCTTTTATTCATATTTTTTGATATATTTGGAGTTATTTGGAGAGAATACAACATTTTAGACATATCTTGTGCATACAAACTCTCCCTTCTTTTTCTGTCATTTGCTAAGGAGCTTCTATAAAATAGTATGCCGCAAAGTTGACAAAACTGACCTGCTGTCACCGAACTGAAAGGGTCAAACCTGTCAATCACAGCATTTACAAACTTTATATTTAAAAATAAAAATGCTGCTTCTCTTTTTCTTTTCTTTTCTTTTTTTTTTTTAAACCAAGAAATTTAAAGGTCAGATGATTTAAGAAACAGTGTCGTCAGCAGACCGACCAGCAGCCAACAGTAAATGTCAAGTGTTGCCGCTTCATGTGTGTTTTCCCGTCCTTTTATCTCTGACATTTGTGCAGTGTAATCCTCCGGGAGCGGCGACGGTTCCCCCGCTGAGCGAGAGCTGCTGCGAATTTGAATGTCTTCCGGAGGATAATAGATCTCAGATCACTTAAACTTTATGGCACCAAACATCTCCCGGAGCGCCAAATGATTTCTACTTAAAATGGAGTAATCGTGATATTTGGCAGAAGAATTTTGTTTTCTAACCACCCCCCCCCCCCCAAAAAAAAATGTGAAATTTACAATTCTGGATTTATCTTTTAAATTTGTTCAAATTTGCTAAAATACAGTTATGTTGAAGAATGACCGACATTGTGACATCAAAGAAAGACAATAGTCTGTAAAATGTGATTACCAGGATTTTTCTTTTATTACCAAAACCTTCCATTTTGTATTATCACCTTCATTTTACATTATTTTTAACAGTACAGTTAAATTATCTACATATTTACTACAAACACAATCTTGTAAAAAATGCATTATCGCTAACTGTTTTTTAAAGATTCACGTGCTATAATAAAATTACATTATTTTTTTACGAACAGTCTTATTGTGATACTGACCTTATTGGCAAATAAAAGACTTTTCAATATCCACCTATTTACAGGCGTAAAAAATAATGATGCTTGACACTATTTAGAAAAAAATCATGTAAATTTACATGTTTTTTTATGGGTTTTTTTTAACTTCTTTGCATTAAATTTCTTAAGAAAAATATTTGTTTTAATGAGTTCTGGTTAAAAAATAAGCCACAATATAGTGAACTAGAGGAGGAGGAACATTACAGATCATTTTTTGCGTTCTGGCTTAATTAGGGACCATTGTAGAAAAGAGCCATTACATTAATGCGACGCATGCTTTCTCTTATTAAACATTGTGTTTTTTTTTCTCATTTACATTTATTTTATTTTTTTCTCTCTTTACAAAAGAAGAAATGAACCTCCCCGGATGCTCATGTCTTATCTTGTGGTTTGGAAGCAATAATTGCACACCAATACGATCGCTCTCTGTTGGGGGAGATTAAAGTGTGTTTTGGTTTTTTTCTCATGTTGTTGCCAGCGTTTGATAATCTGCCAGATACTTTCTGGTTTTAAATACGACCGTTCAGGCTGAATATGATATCAATAATAGATCTTTTTTTAGGACTGGGGAATGTAGCATCTGTTATCTTGTCAAGTGTATTACCACTGACGCACATGCTCAGTCTCAATGACTCAGCAAATGTAAACTTTGATCGGTGCCATTTTGCGGTATCTCGTTGGGTGTAGCTCAGGTCTTGAGGGAAGGAAAACAATATATCAGAGATTTAATACAAAATGAGGGAATTTAGCCGTCTTAAAGGGGCCCTGTGGAGTTACGCATACATACATTATTCCTGACCAAAGCGCGTTGAGTTTTTTCAGTGATTTTAAATCCTGCATTGTTTACATCCCTGTAATTTAAATCTTCTTCTTTTCTGCCTCCTCCTGTCGCACTGCATCACTCAAATGAGGAGATTCTTTTTCAGAAAACAGGGATCCGTTCATAGCTGTACTAAAGTTATAAAACTCCACTGAAAACCGTCAATCCGAGCAGCGTCATCCGAAAGGTATTGGATATTCTAAAACGTCTCGAAGCAAACACGCATAACAAAAAAGTCGGTCCAATTTCACGTTGTATTTATTTTTGACGTCAGGAGAACACCAGAAAATAAAAAACAGATCCACAGCCGATAGATCGAATTTTAATAGTCCGTCACATAACTCTTCCCTTTAAAAACTCTCCCCTTTAAAAAAGTAAATTTTCTCTCAGAGTTTGTCAGCTCATCGTAGGAGTCTCTTCCCGTGGCTAATGTCAGCTGAACTCATGAGTATCGCTGTTCTCATGTGGCATGTTTTTTTGGCGAGATTTATTATTATTTTTTTTTTAATCTATTTCTATTTCCAAGGAAAATCGTGATTCATTGTGACGCCGTCCTTCATTGTTCCAAAGACGAAACCCAGAGCAGTGTCGCTGTGCGTTTGCGCTCTCTGCTACACAATATATGGAGTTTCATAACAACTTAAATCAGGAGGGCTTTCGTTCTTTCTCCTCTGTGTCCTCCAAACGACATCTTTTGACTGTTTTCCATCCATATAGTTCACAGCTTTCCTCAATTTTTCCTCACTTCTTCTTCCTCTTTTTTTTTTTTGCCCACTCCTCTTACTTACAAACCAATCAGTAGCACATCACTAACTGTTATGCGTAATTATGCTAGCCTTTGTTTGTATGACATTAAAAAAAAAAAGAAATATTACCTTATAATAAAAGTGCTAAATCTGCCACCATTATCAGCTTCACCGGCGGATCGTGCCGAGAAAAACAACATCTGAGCAACGCGTCAATACTCTATTCAGAACGACGGCACGATTATGCCGCAGACCCGTAATGTGGGGCTTCATAGCTGCCGTAATCAATAACTCTATTATCGGTAATCCTAACCCAGACTCTCCTCGGCTCGGCTCGGCTCGGCCCGGGGCTTTAAGAATACCAAATGTGAGCGTGAAGTGGCGTGAAAGAGTCACAGAGACAGATTAGTTCCTCGGCCGTCGCCAAGCAAACACCGACAATATGGCCGAATACAGCAGCATATGGCGTAAATGTCAGCCCGCAGCTCTCTGTGTGTGTGTGTGTGTGTGTGTGTGTGTGTGTGTGTGTGTGTGTGTGTGTGTGTGTGTGTGTGTGTCGTCCGTCACGGCAATCATCTTTGAGCTTCACTTAAAATGTGTGTGTGTGTGTGTATTTGTCAGACCCTGCGCGAGGAGAACACGTCCCACGAGAAGGACATGAGCAGCATCCGCTCTCGATACGAAGAGGACGCCAGCCAGATGAAGGAGAGCCAGGCTCGAGCTCTGGAGGAGGTGGGCAAGAAGCACCGGGTGACCCTGGAGAACGCTCTCAACGCCGCCGAGAAGGAGAAGAACCGCCTGCTGGCTGTGAGCGGAGACGCACACACACACACACACACACACACACACACACACACACACACACACACACACACTTCGTCTTTTTTTTATCGACTTTAAGGTGAGGCCCCCGACGCACGGGAGCCGGTGTCGTTCCTTTCATATCGTAAATCGTTCGTTGTAAAATTCAGAAGATAATTTCTTCCCTCTTTTGATGAAAGCAAAAAAAAACAAAAAAACACACGATCTGAAACAGAGGGAGCATCAGCTGGCGAGTTCCCCCATGAATGAATGACTAATGATATCCACAAGATCAATTTTCAGACACGCCGCTTCTTGAGTAATCAGCGGTTATCGCTGGAAAAGCCGAGAGAGGAAAAAAAACAAAACAAAAAAAGCAGCTGTATGTTGTTCTTGATCCGCGTCGTTTAAATCTCGGGGGTCATTTCAATCCACAACGATTCCATTTCTCGGGGGATGAAACTTGATTTTTCTTCAACTCGGGTCGAAGGAAATGACGTCTTTATGGGCGCCGGACGAGAAAACAAGAAATGACTTGTAGTGTCGTGAGTTTTTTTTTGTTGTTGGGTTTTTTTTCAGTTTGTGCAACAGAAGGGATTGTTTGTTTTTCTGCTCCTTCTATTTGTCGGATTTGGTGTAGCGACAATATCATTTACAGCTGCAGATAAATGATCTTCGAAGATATGAAGCCTCGTTATAGATTTACCGACTCAAACGGGATGGAAAGCAGTTGCTGATATTTACTGTTACGCAATAACCGATTTGTTTTTTTTTTTGTGGCAACTTTTTGGTCAGTCTTGGGACTGACTCACTTCTCTACCTTTTGGCCACCGCAGCTTAACATCCAACCATCACAATATTAACATAATTATTTATTTAAACTGGTATTTCTGGCCAATTAGGTCCCATATTCCTTCTCTTTTATGTTTTTTTTTTTTTTTTTGGTCACTGCTGAAGGCAACGTCTGGCTCTTTAGCTACTAAATGCTCCCCTACGCTCAACTGTCAGATGTTAACTGTGTCTCCGAGCCATCTGCTGCACAGCAGGTAGTGTATTGTGGGTCTATTAGAGATTTATTTAGATTTTTTTTTTTTTTTTTGTGAAAACTAAACTGAGAAGAGAAAGAGTGAACAAAAACACTGCGTTTGCAGGCCGGACGGCTACAGGACGACCCTAAAGAAGTTGTACATCCAGGTCATATTTCTCTGCGGGTTCGTTACTACGACCACCTTTCACGTTAACATCTAGTTTCATATCTTTCTTAACAGAGAACGATTGAGCTTTAAATACAACATCTGGATACCTTTTTTTTTTAAATTTTCTTTTTTTTAACTCCGAGGATGTGGTGACTTTTACAATGAGCACAATTTCGATTCGGTACCGTTCCTCTTGCCCGCAATCCACCTGCTGCTAATATTTCCAACATTATTAAATCATAAAAAAATAAATAAATAAAAAAGTAACATAATCAGAAATGACTCAGTCAAAATACAAGCTGTCGGCTCTCGCCGCATTCTGCCAAATGATTTTGGCCCGTGTCACGTCATTCAGTCTGTTGATGTTATATGTGTTAATGAATGAGTCCTGATTATGACAGACAGACGTCCCCGCGTAGTCTGCATATGTTTTTTAAGAATGACAAACACGACGCCACTGATACCGATGCCAGTGTGTACATGTAGTGTACAGTGTGGACAAATCTGCATTTACCATTGAAATAACAACGATCCTTCGTTTGCTTCCCACGATGTACTTTATTGCAGTATTTTAAAAGTAAAAAAGACGTTTGCTCAAGTAATGTTTCTAAAAAGTGACTTCTACTTTTCCCAAAGTCATTTTCTGTTAAGATATCTCTACTTTTACTTAAGTGTGGCTCGCTGGTACTTTTTGAAACCACTAGCAGTCACCAGTCAGCCTCTCTACCCTCCAACCTAACACGACGTCGTTCACCGACTGCACCATCTGCCACAAAGGCTGGAAAGAAGCTATTTACTGTTTTGAAATGTAAATTCGTAGCATCTCACGAAGGTCTAAATATTGTTTCAGAAGCCTTTCTTTGATGTGATTAAATGAAACACCGAATACTGGGTTTGGCATTTAATTAATTTTAAAACTCAGGTGACGTTCCCTTTGAATCGCCTTCTTTCAGTCTGTAAAAAAAGACAATTTCCTGTTTGTACCTGTCCGTCTCCGTCTCTTACACTCAAAGACTGCAGAGAAGATGTGCCTTCTTATTTATTTTTTTATTTAGAGAGGCTGAACAGTGTTTGAAATTGGAAATCTATTGGGACGAAGATGATGGTTTGATAAAAAGAGATAGAGGGAGCGAAGCTGTCGCCACCCGGAGACGAATGGTTTTGACTTTGCTTGGTGCCGAAATGCGTTCACATTTTTCAGGATCGATCGGCTGGAGTGGCGGGATGAATTACACCTAAAATGACCCGAGAGTTACGTAAAAGGAGATAAAGTAAAAGTACCGAAGTACGGTCAGCAAAATGTACTTAAAGTGTGAATAGTTAGAGGACTAAATTCTTTAGAAAGTGACCTCACTGCGCAAGTCGATATAAAGGAGCACACATAATATAACGATGTCTAAAATGAATACTGAGAAGTTGAGAAGTTCAAAATGAAATCTGCATTTTATGTGGGTTGTTTATAGACTGAAATACATTAAAAAAAAAAAAAAAAAAAGGCTGTAACAGTGACTAAGAACCTGGCAAACTCAAAAGGAGGAAACGCAGCCTACTGACGTGGGTGCACGTTTATATTTATCACCCATAAATGTCATCCAGGGCAGCTCAGGGCTCACGTAACCTGAGCCGGTTGGAAATGCGAGGAACCCGGAGCAGCTTATTACCTCACAAACGAGATCCGGGAAAGACAAATAGAAATAAAGTCTCAGCGAAAAGCGAAGTTGGCGGCGTCCGACGGGAGAACGAAGCGTTAAAAAAAAAAAGACGTCCGTCTCTTCGCACACAAACACACACACACACACACAGCTGCTCGGAGCGTGCCGCTCGTGCAGGAAAACAATAGGAAACTAATTAGATTAACACGCCACCTACACGTGTGAGGAAGTGTAAACAAAAAAAAGTGTTTCTGCGGAGTATTTTTCGTTGCCCCGAGGCGTTATGATTGCAGACTGTCCGTCGCGCTCTTGCAAACGCGATATCTCCGGAACACTTTGAAGCACGTCGTTCAAATGAGGCACGAACGTTCGCTCGGGCTCGGGGGTGATGTCGGTAGATTTTGGTGGTCGAACGTCACGGTGACCTCTCAAAACGCAAGAATTCGTACGCTGATCACGACAAAGAATTCTCAATAAGAAGGATGAGACACGAGATAAGATGAGATCAAATAAGATAAGACGTAAGATTTAGATAAGATTTATTTGTCAAATTTATTAAGATGAAATAAAAAGTTATAAATACACAGACACGAGCATGCTATATACACAAAACTAATGAAATACACGACTTATACACTGAAATGTAAAGAAAAAACATAATTATTGCACATAGCTGATAAAAAATAATATCGTTAATATTAGGAGGTAATGAAGTGATGACATTTTATATGCAAAAGGTCAAAGGTCAACGTCACTGTGACATCATTATGTTCTGTAAAAAAAAAACTTCTAGCCATTATTCAGCACCGTAACCGAGGAAGAGACGGGGAGCTGGTGATTCCATATCGGAAGCATCGTCTGCTGCCATGGCAACAACTTTGTGTTCTCTCAGATTTATTGGACAAATTCTTTCAAAATCTTCACGACAAATATTATATGAGATTAGACAGACATGGATGTCAACTGCAACTCTTCTGGTTGGAGGAGGCACCAGACCACAAGGTGATAACTTGCTTCACATTTTTTTAATCAGGCTACTTTAAATGACAACTCTTGAGTTTTCTTTTTAGAGTGAATAAATCGTTTAAACTCACCAGGAAATAAACCTTTATGAAAGGTGTGGAGGGGCGGCCAGGGGGGGGAGGTTTGACATTTAAAAGGGCGCAGTACCTTTCGATTTAAATTTGTGGTCCTGCTTTGGTAGTGATGACATTTTACTGCACATAAAACTGCAAGTGGAGGATAAAGTAAGTAAAGTAATATAAATTAGGACAAAAATGATTTGAAGTTGAAAGAGATGGATGTGAGCACTGGGCTGAGGGAAAGATAGACTCTGGCAGCCAACCAGTGTGTGTGTGTGTGTGTGTGTGTGTGTGTGTGTGTGTGTGTGTGTGTGTGTGTGTGTGTGTGTGTGTGTGTTTCTGAAACTTCCAGCATCAATATTTTACCGCTACTTACTTAGCACACCCTAACAGGCCTTCAGCTCATACATACAGTACACTACCACTTCTTCGATGGCGCTTTTTACACTGCGTGTCTGCTGCATATTCTGTAGTATATATTTTTACTCTGTTGCCTTTTTTTTTATATATATATATATATATATATATATATATATTTGCCCTCCTGGGAATAACACGAGAGCTTCTATTTTTGGAAACTGGAGAGTTTCTGCTTTTTTTTTTTCTCTCCAGCTAAAATAAAAGTTCTACAAAACAGGTTCAGGAGAAAATGTGATTCACTTGATTCATATAATAGGAAGTCGTGTGACTGTGAACATTTCAACCTTCTTTTCAGAATATACTAGAAATTCAGAGGGTACATCAAATGAGTTAAGAGACAGATGTACTAAACCTGTAATATATTCACTTTTTACATTCAATTTAATAATAAAAACTGCCATTGTGGAACATAATGTAATCATTGACACTGTCGGAGAGGTGGTTGGTCATTTTGTAAGGCTGTAGTTGCATCTGATTGCACTGTGTTGTTGTTTCTCTGTATGCGTGTAATTGAAGATGAATTATTAACAAAAAAAAACTTTCAGTTTAATGCAACATTCAAAGTACAGCATTAAAATGTAATTTTAAAATGAATTAAGTTACAGCTCCAGCAAAAACAAAACATTTTATAAATGAGATTGTATTCATGGCCGGATTATTCTTGCACTATTTTTGCAATACATTGTGTTTATGTCTGTACTTTAGTTGTTCGGGGTACCAGAAGCTACCAATAATAGCAAAGAAACAAAACAAAACTTAAAGTATTATCACAGCGAAAGTATAATCGATGCTGTGTTTTGATGTCATATATCAGTACAATGAATAAAACAACAGTTTTGATTTAATAAGTGACATCCAGAAATGCTTGTACCGGTTAAAATAGTGGTAAAAAAAAAAAAAATTTTTTAATGTATTTTAAACTGAGTGACAGGACAAAATGAAAGTGTCCGAGAGCTACTCATGTTTAATAACATTTATTCACATAGCTGAGCTCCACCCAAACCAGCTGAATAAGCTATTAACTATCTTATTAATTATGGTTCAATTAATGGCTCTAGTATAACATTTAAATACAGGATAATATCAGATTAATAAACAACTTGCACTCGTTGTTCTTGTTCCTGATATTCACAAATGCCAAGATTCCACCATCGGGACGACTTTGTATCCGATATGAGACGGTGAAACTGTCCCCGAGGGTGTACAAACCGACCTGGGACCAGTTTAATGAGCCCGAGGCTTAGTTGTTCCGAACCGCAGCCTACCATTAATTTGACTGCAGCTGAGGCGCGCTGTTCCACCAGCCCGAAATAGCCTCGCGATGATGATGATGATGATGATGATGGTGGTGGTGGTGGTGGTGGTGGTGATGCCCAATCTCCACTGCGCCCTTCACTCCAGTCGCACACATCCACGTGAAAAGCGAGTGATCAAGTATTCTCTTGCATCAAAGTTGCATAATGAGGGCGTGTTTTTAAATGATATTCCACTGTAGGCCTGATCAGAGCCAACAGCTACATTAAGAGAAGGAGCGTTATGCATTTCCATAGTCATTAGATATGCGGCCCATACGAAGGTTTCCTCCCTTCTGGCCCCCCGTGTTGATTTCCAGGGCTTCATATTTCCTCCCACCTTGTTCGCAACTGCACAGTAATTTGCCGTCGTTCGGTCCCGCTCGTGATTATGCCGTCAGTTGTCGGAAATGTCCAGATTGAAGCGGTGACAAGCCGGAGGGGGCGAATAGTAAAGCTCCTTTTTTTTTTTTTTTTTCCCTCACTTCCTGCTCCGCCAGTCATCAGATTTCTATCTTTTCCTGCACAGACGGATGAAAAGAAACAAAAAGCGCGTCTCTTCACCCTTCCCATCCTCCGTCGCTCGGTTCCTTTGTCCGATCCCAGTTTCATCACGTCGAGTTAATCATCTTTTCATTCATCACCTCCGTTCTTTATTCACTTTGAATTATAGCGAGAGTCGTCCGTGACACGGGCCGCGTCGGGAATTTGAATGAATGGTTTCTGCCCTGCCTCGGTCTCGCCCTCTAAACTGAGCCGCGAGGTTCGACAGAAATCCCGATCCGACGTAATAGATTTCGCTAACCGTCTGACTTTGTCTGTTTTCAGGCATGTTGTGTTTCACGGTTTCAAAGTAGGATGATCTGATATTGCGCATGCGAAGAAAATTGTGCAATCCAGTTGAGATTCCAATAGTTCAGTCACACTTTTCGAACTTACAGCTCAAAGTGATAAATCCAACGAGATTCACCCAACTCTGCTTTTCACCTCAACATTTTACCATCTTTCAGCTCCACGTTTTGGTTTTACGTTTTATAACTTTGCTGTTTCGGTTGACCGTTAACTCTGGACAAAAAAACACAGCCTCAAATTCTCCACATCTGCTAGATTTCGTAAACAGGCAGCCAGAGGTGGAACGACGCTCCGCCCCTTTTTTTTTTCTCACCAAGTGAAGAAATAAAATGTTCGCAGTTTTCTTGATCCGGTTGAAAATCATTTACATTTTTTTAAGTCGATGGAAGATACAATCATCTCTAAAGTCATGTCGTGCAAAAAGAGCCGATAAAAACAAACAGAAAAGCTATTATTATTCACTTTTAAGGTGTAACGATGGATTCACAAGTCACCATATGTAAGTGAACTGCAGGGGTTTGTACCTACACGAGCAAAACGTTTGCAAAGTTGCGAAGTCAAAGTGTTGAAATCTACAACATGAAGAAATAGAAGAAATAGAAATGCATCCTGACATTTGCCCAAAACCCATTCCGCCGCTCACTTCGCAGTCGTCGCGAGAAAAGTCTTTTTCAAAGGCGCGTTGCAGAGTCTTCGGGCAGGTGGTGGAAAGATCACGGTTTAGTTCGGAGTTACATTTTTGACAGTTTCTGACTTTCTGTAGCATTTCTGCCTGAAATTGATCCAATAGAGAGCCAGTAGTGAGTGTTGGTTCGTCGTTTGGTGCACAGGATCACAGGCTGTTGCTGTTTTTCCAGCATTTTATCAAACCTATTCAGACTGTTTTACGGATGCATCTTTGTGTCAGTCAGTAGTCTTTTTTTTTATTTTATTTTTTTCAGCGAGTAAAGCTAACGGTTGTAACAGTTATTATCCTGCCAACGCGGAAACGTTCCCCCGTGCCGTGTGACCCCCCCCCCCCCTCCCCCCCGTGTCGAGCGAAATCCAAGATGTCATGAAGCCTTGGCCCATGGATTACGGGGATTTTTTTTTTTTCTCTCTTCCCTCCGTGCAGATCCATAAAGTGCTATTCATTTTTATGGGTCACAGCTGTCAATGCACAGAGTGTTTTCTTATGCGGCTTTACAAAATCCATCCTCCTGTGTAATGAATAATGGTGGCAAATTTCACTTTGCATTATCGCAATTTCCCCCCCAGCTGTAATTGTCCTTGGGAAGTAGCAATCATTGCACGGAAACCGTTCCCCATTCATTAGCAGCCATAATATGCTTTATTGCAATGCTGGCGCTCTGTCTCTCCTCTCTGTGAAGGACAAAAGAAAATGTTTGTAGTATTTTTAGAAATTTGAATGAATGTTATGTCAGGTTATGGATCCGGGTCCATTTTTCAGTCTTTGGGGAAATGAAGCATCGCTGCCCGGAGACCGCCGACACATCCGCTTCCTGTTTTTTAGGCGCGTTTGTTGTACGTCTGCGGATGCAAAATGTTGGTCGGTTCCAACAACTGTTTGAAGGAGTGCCGCGAAATTTGGCGCACCCATTCTTGATCGTCCGAGGGTGAATCGTTCAACTTTTCTGATTTGTAACTTTTCAATTAGCGCCATCATCGGGTCGCAGTTTCAAATTGTCCAAACAGTTGTAATGGTAATCTATTGTTCCAGTTTCTCCCGTTTTACCGTTACCTCTCAGGCAGGCTATACGTTTTCAGGCAGACCATAGAAGTGAGTTCCAGTCCTTTGCCGTTTTAATTTTAATTTATTGAAAAAATCTTCCAAAAACATTTCTTTAAATCGTTTTTTATTCTGTAGGTCGACGGACAAAAGGACTTCCTGTTTGGTCTTGAGGACGTTTCATCATCAGAATTATGAATAATTTCAGCTTTGGCTCGTTTTACGCGGATAATTCAGACTTTTTGTAGATGTAACCAAACGTAAATAACAGACATCAACATTTTCACCTCGTGTGACTTCCCCCCCGAAGGTCTCGGCTCACTTTGGCTTCCATTGCGCCGCTGCTCTTGACAGATGTTTGTTTGTTTGTTTTTGTCTCCGATTGGTCTCCCACAGGAGCTGGAGCAGCAGTTTGAGAAGGAGCGCCTCTCGCTGGAGGAGCAGAAGACGCTGCTCCGGCAGCAGCTGGACGAGCTGAGGGACGAGCTGACGTCCAAACTCAACGAAGCCAACGAGGAGGTACGACACGTCGCACTCCCGATTAGCACCGGACCCTTTTGTGCAGTCGGTAAAAGCTTGGAAAGGTTACAGTTATGCATGCGGAAATATAGCAGTTTTAAGCCGAACTGTACTTCTAACGTTGAGATAAAATTGATACCTCATTTCAAACTATGTTGCCCGCGTTGGGCAAAAAGGCATCTGAGCTCGGCTCATTTAAAAATCAAAGGTGGAAACGGTTCATCGAACGCATTTTTGATGGGAATTCCGCCCGGCCGAGCAGAAAACGCCGAAGTAAGTTTGGAGCGGCCGCCGCCCGAGGTTTCAGCGGGGGAGAGGATATCGGTTGATTCCCTCTGCGTCCGCAGGTGTGTCGGCTGCAGCAGGAGGTGCGGCAGGGGGAGCAGGACATCGGGACGGCCGAGGGGCAGATCTCCACGCTGAAGGAGGCGCAGGACAAACTGCTGGAGGAGCTGGACGCCACCCGGGCCCGACTGAGGGAGACCAGCAACCTGCTGACCGCGCTGCAGGTCAGGCACGCGGGAGAAAAAACACCGAACGCGTTTCTCAGCACCTGACCTCAACTATCGCGACAAAATACCCACGTTTAAACCGTAACTTCTCCTTTAATCCAATCGATTTCGAACCGAGCCAAGGCGCTAGGACTGCTTCTGACATCCAGAGTATAACCTATTTAGTCGTGTCGTCGGTCTTTTTGAAACAATACATTCGATCGGTAAATAAAGATGCTTAATTGATATTAAAAAGTGATGGTTTTTTTTTCTTTTTTTTTTTCATTGAGTCTATAAAATGTAAGGAAATGGTGAAAATTGTTTTTGTTTAATTCAACCCAAAATATTCAACAGTTATTCAGTTATCGTATTTCAATCATTTATTTCGGTTTATCTTTTCTTCGATTACTCTGCTATTAAATCTACAATCTGGATTTAACCTTCGGTCATTCAGCAGCGTACACCGTGGTGTTTTTTGTTGTTGTTTTTTTTTGGCAGAGCTTCGTGTCGCCACTCCCGACAGCCAACATGCTGCGTCGCTTATTAGCAATGTCACTCCAAAAGGCTTCAGCCCTTCGTCACGCTACCAAAAAAAATAAAATAAAAAGAATAATAAATCCCAGAATCCCCCGAAGGTTTCAGTGCTGTCTGTGTAACCGGATTCGTTTTCCCCTAAAGAAGAAGCAATTAGACTGAAAGAGGTCTTTCTTTGTGTGTGTGTGTCCGTCTCTCAGGGAGAACTCGAGACCCAAAAGCGTCAACA
This sequence comes from Embiotoca jacksoni, assembly GCF_022577435.1. Lineage (NCBI taxonomy): Eukaryota > Metazoa > Chordata > Actinopteri > Embiotocidae > Embiotoca > Embiotoca jacksoni. Next base: position 7,973 of record NW_027185304.1, on the reverse strand, counting down.
TGAAGCCAAACTCATCACCACCAAAGAAGAAGAGAAGATGAAGATGGACAAGATGGCTCTGGAGCTGGAGCTCAAATGGACCGAAACGCTCAGGTAAGTGTGTGTGTGTGTGTGTGTGTGTGTGTGTTAGATAGATAGAAGAAGACAGTAACACCCTCTGTCTTTTATTTTCTCCTTTTAACAAAGACAGAGCATGAAATTAAGAATTGATGGGAAAATTGAAGTCTGTCTGTTTCCCCATCTTCGTTTCCCATAGTTACGAGACACACACACACACACACACACACACACACACACACACACACACACACTCTGAGACACACAGGTCATCCGGCTTCCCGGTATTGACCGTGACGGAGCATTAGCCTCGGTGGGCTCTGCGACTTCTCGGCTCAATCAAAGCCCAAAGTCTCGGCTGACGTCCGAAGACCTTTTGAAGTTCAATTCTCAAAGAATGAAATTGACCGTTTTGAGTTATGAACTGATGTAGTTTTCACACAGAGAAGTTCGGAGCCGCTAAATAGACTCTGATATTATTTAATATCGAGCCTTCGCCCGCTATCTCAGACCACAGATATATCCTGACTGCAATATGGTGTTTATTTCTACACTTAATTTTGTATTGTTGCTCATCGACGATCCTTTGGTTTCCTTTCCGCCGTCATTATTTAAGTGTGGAAAATGACTCTGGACACTCAGAGCCTTTTACACCATCAAATCTAAAATTCTCTGAAATAGAATTTATAGAAGCAGGGTAAATATAAATAGGTTTACCCTCTGATTTAAGTTAATCATTAGATTATATGTTTCATGTAATGACAGCAGCTGAAAGCATATTTTCTAGTATGACTAAGCATCACCGTGTCTTTGTCTGTACTGTATAAAAACATAAAGTTTGTAGTGACCTGATGTTCCCCTTCCACAGTAAAGAAAGAGTTTTAAAAAGCACAAAAACAAGAGGCCAATAAGTGTCAAGTCTTACATTAAATTTAAGAGAATCGGTGTTAAAACGCCAGAAAGCCTTCTTCTCTTATCTTGAGAGTTATCACAACCTAAATCTGTCAGCCAGCTCTCTCTAGGCAGTTTTTCTTTTTATACCTCCCCAGAACTGTGATGTTTTTGTTTTTTTGCAAACACACATTTTCTTCCAGTTATCTGCCTTACCAAAACATGAAACACTTTGCTAATTTCAGCTTTTTTTTATACTTCATATTTTTGACAGTTTGAAGCAATTCCGGTGTGTAAACATCTTAAACTAGAAAAGCCAAGGTTGATTATGCACTCTATAATATGCAAATATTCTACGATATGCAAATCTCCTACTACAAACCACTATACCCTGTACAGTCTCTGGATATATTTGCAAAACCGCCATCCAAAACATCTCGACTGTTGTACTGGTTCTGGTTTTCCACAAAGAAAACCAGCGTCCCCGAGTGCTTCATAACGACGGCTTTCTGAATGAACTTTGAACAAGTACACATGCGTATCCCAGAGGATATCTCCATAACTAAATTTTACAGTGGGTTTTAAGTCATTGCATTTACTAGGCTGATTGTATGGAGGTCTTTTTTTGCGTCTTTATTATTCTAGCAAAAATAACAGTTTTTAGAGCACATTTGTTTTACTGCAATCAAAAATCAGGTTTGTCTGTAAAAATATATGAGCTGTGAATACATTTTTTTTGATTGCAAACATATTTTCTAATACAGTTTTGGTCACAGAATTCAGACATTTTTGAAACTACACTGTTTGTACTACAAAATCTTTTGGTTGTGAATCAGACCTCTTTGGTTGCAGGCTGAGTTGGATGTAATTTGTGGGCAAAATTCTGACTTCCGTGACCAAAACTAAGAGCAAATTTGTTTGCAATCCAAATTTTGTTTTATTCTCAGTTCATATATTTTTTTACTTCCAAACATAATTTTTGATTGCAGTGCATTAAATTTGCTCTGAAAACAGTTTTTTCTTGCATAATGAATTCACAAAAATACCTTTGTACGATTGTACGATCTAGATTCTTCCCTGGCCCGTGCTTCACCTTTCCACCGAGTTTCACAGAGATCGGGCCGGTAGTTTTTTCCGTAATCCTGCCGACAAACAAACAACACGTACTGAAAATGTAACTTCCCTCGTGTAGGGAATAAAAAGTGACAAAAAACAAACGCACAAGGAAACTTGTGTGACGTCTGGGTGTGACGTTAATTACTAAAAATGGCTCTGTGACAGACAGATTAGGGAAAAAATTCTTCACATTTTCTTAAACAAACTGACTGTCGCCTGATTTGTTGAACACCTAAAAAGTCTCAGACTCATTGACAGTCAGTCTAAAAAGCAGATGTCAGCACACTGTAGAATTTGTTTTTTTTAAAGTACAAAGCAGCTTATTTACAAAGAGCTCATTCCTCTCCTCTCGGCCTCCTCTCCATTAGCTTTCCATTTACCTTCCTTTGTCTTTCCGCGCTGAGCTCTTTATTCTCCGGGAGAACATCTATTCATTCGGTGAGTTGGGGTGAGCGCGCCGTGGTTAGCGAGCCGTCTGAATTAAGGAGCCCTGCTTTTTAATCCCCGTTTCATGGCGGCGACAGACGCTTTGTCTGTGATAGTGTGATCACGGAAAGAGCTCTCCGGATTACCAAATGAACAGAGGAGGTTCGGCGGATCAGTTGTTATGTCTTGGTAGATGTTTGTGACTTTTTTTTTTTTAATAGTGCCACAGGCTCAAGGGGGGGGGGGGGGGGGGGGGGGGGAAATGACGGCGAATCTGTAGGTCTTCCTCATTACTTCACGCTGTAATATCATAAAATGAATCCCATCGACTCGGCGATCCTTTGACCTTCCGACCAGCAGGTCAAAGTTTTCACCTAGTTCGTGAAATATTACCAGATCAGAACATACGTGTCCGGCTACGCTCCCGTTGAGGAATGAAAGAGTTCGTATGAACGACCCTCTCTTGTGGTTTTCACCACATCT
>NW_027185304.1:0-2500 GCF_022577435.1 Embiotoca jacksoni | reverse complement strand
TCGTACCAAATATTGTTATTGTGCTTGTTTGTGAGCCATATTGGTAGAAAACCGAAATTAAAACAAAAAAAAAAACAAAAAAAAGATCAAACAGAATGCAAAAAGCAGCCTACAAAAAAAAAAAAAAAACACTACATTTTGAGAGGTTATCTCCTTTCCAGAGCAAAACCATGACCTGCTGATTGATTTCCTATCTAACAGGCAGCCGAGGAGTTCAGCCCGGTGCATAAATCAACTCACGAGGGCTTGAAACGTCCTCAAAGCAGAGAATCCTTCACTTCCCGTTATCACTTTGTGGCTATTCAGTCAAAACTAAAGACTTTTAAGTTGGAGAAGTTCTCCAAAGTCCAATTTACCTTTTAAAATACGGCGCTGATGGAACATTTTTAAACTGCAGAGATGGAGCATTTCATGAGATAAGCTAACTAGCGACAGCGTGGCTGCTGCTCAGTTAAACTATTGTCGTATAATAGTTCGTGCAGCGTTTAGCGGCCAAAGATATTTTCCTCAGGATCTTGTAGAGAAAACATTTGAACCTGAATATTAACTACAGACTGGATATAAAAGTGTTCGTAGCTTCCGGGTCTGAAAAATGAGGGTCGATGCGGAAGCGTCTTAAGCGTGCAGTACCAGCGACTGCCACTAGAGGTCGGCTCCAAAAAAAAAAAGCCTCCGTAGACTCCCATTCAACTTCTCTCATTAAATTTGAAGTCAATAAAAAATGTCTCCACCAGTTATTCTACTCCTCTTCTTTTTAGCTGATATAAATGTTTCTTTTTTTTTTCAAAATTGTAAAGAGAAATTCAACTTTATGGCAAATTCTTTAGAGGATTAATAGTTTTGACTTGCGATAAACTCAAAGTCCAAAAAAATACCAAAACGTAGGTCTTCTTCCGGCGTTTATTTATCCACATACAGGGTTCGACATTTATTCATGTGTACGTATCACCTGAGCTTCAATCATACATTGTGATTCTTATTGCATTGATTTTTTTATTTTTTTTTTATTTTTTATTAATTATCGATTATTCAAGTGCTTTTGGCTTTTGTTTTTTGGAGGGGGGGTCCAGAGTTAAAAATGGATGTTGTTGTGTTTTTTTCTTCCCAGGTTTTTGTAAAAAAAAAAAAAAAAAAGAAAAAAAAAGTTTAATAACCAAATATTTGAAACATGAAATTGCAACAACAACAAAAAAACTTTTTTTTTTGTTGTTTTTTTTGTTTTTTTTTGTGCCGCGCTGCAGGCAGGAGTGCAAGAAGCTGCGCGAGGAGCTGAAAGAGGAGCACGAAGAGGACAAGACCTCGGCGCTGACTCAGCTGGCACAGAGCAAGGAGCAGGAGCTGAGCAGCGCCAGGGAGAGCTGGCAGAGGAAAGTGGAGGACCTGCTGGAACAGGTACACCAGCTGTCAGCAGGAGGGGGAGGGGCTTATTCACAGGGGGGAGGAGGGAGGAGGGGGAGGAGGGGGGAGGGAGGGGGGAGTGAGACACCGACCGTTCCCCTTCTGCTCCTCTCTTATCTGGGCTTTTTTTTTTTTTTTTTTTAAATTCTGGTATTTTATGTGAAAATAGTCCTGGAGTGCTTCTTATTTTATTTTTTTATTTTTTTTTAATCCCCGTTTACTGGTTAAAGACGGTTTCATCCTCAACGTTAAAACCAGGAGAAGTTTCAGAACGCAGGACGACGCCGACGTCGACAGCTTGTGGTCGAACGGCTTTAATTATACGAGAAGAAAAAGAAATCAATCGGCTGGCAGGAAAAAAAAAAGATAAGAGATGCTGCTTCTCCTCTGAGCGTCTGCCGGGCTGACTTATTTCAAACTCGCTGGCTCGTTCATTATGCAGAGCTGCATAACACACGCACACGCACACGCACACGCACACGCACACGCACACGCACACACGCACACACACACACACACACACACACACACACACACACACACACACACACACACACACACCCACCAGAGCTGCTGCTGATGACTGCTCGGTAATATTAATGTGGCGTGACTAAGCTCTCCTGTGGTCATCGTACACACACACGATCAATGGCTTTATTTATGTTTTTGGTTTTTTTGTTTGTTTTTTTGCATGTGTGGCTCATCAGCTGTGAATCATCGTCATCATCGGTGATTAATGAACCTCCCGATCAGATGAACCATCTTCATTTATTTACTCGAATGACAAATGAGAGCAGCATTCAGTCTGCTGACGGATTCACGGATTCACACCGACTGAGATGTTTTCAGCTCCAGTGAGACCCTCCTAGGTAGCTTTCTTTCTTTCTTTCTTTCTTTCTTTCTTTCTTTCTTTCTTTCTCTCTTTATTTCTTTCTTTTTTCTTTCTTTCTTTCTTTCTCTCTTTCTCTCTTTCTTTCTCTCTTTCTCTCTTTCTTTCTCTTCTTTCTTTCTTTCTTTCTTTCTCTTCTTTCTTTCTTTCTTTCTTTCTTTCTTTCTTTCTCTCTTTCTTTCTCTCTCACTTTCTCTCTCTCTCTCTTTCTTT
>NW_027185303.1:0-71931 GCF_022577435.1 Embiotoca jacksoni | reverse complement strand
GCCTAATGTAAAACTGCATCACAGCGCCACGGCTTAAACTAAGTGTTTACAAACAAGTTTCAGACTCAGAACTTTGGCAAATGGGATAAACTACATGGACAAAGTGGCTTCAAGTCACTTTGTGTGGACAATTTCACAGGAAACACAATGTTTCAAAAACAGCCTTATCTCAGCGAGAGAAGCTCAAAAACAGCATAAAACTGCATTACAGTGCCACGGCTTAAACTAAGTGTTTAAGAACAAATTTCTTCATCAGCAAACGGGATACACTACATGGCCAATGTGGCTTCACTTTGTATCTGCAATTACACAGAAAACAGCATTTCAAGTCTCACTTTCTCAGCCTAATGTAAAACTGCATCACAGTGCCACGGCTTAAACTAAGTGTTTACGAACAAATTTCTTCATCAGTTCTATGGCAAATGGGATAAACTACATGGACAAAGTGGCTTCAAGTCACTTTGTGTGGACAATTTCACAGGAAACACAATGTTTCAAAAACAGCCTTATCTCAGCGAGAGAAGCTCAAAAACAGCATAAAACTGCATTACAGTGCCACGGCTTAAACTAAGTGTTTACGAACAAATTTCTTCATCAGTACTATGGCAAATGGGATAAACTACATGGACAAAGTGGCTTCAAGTCACTTTGTGTGGACAATTTCACAGTAAACACAATGTTTCAAAAACAGCCTTATCTCAGCGAGAGAAGCTCAAATCCAGCATAAAACTGCATTACAGTGCCACGGCTTAAACTGAGTGTTTACGAACAAATTTCTTCATCAGTACTATGGCAAATGAGATAAACTACATGGACAAAGTGGCTTCAAGTCACTTTGTGTGGACAATTTCACAGTAAACACAATGTTTCAAAAACAGCCTTATCTCAGCGAGAGAAGCTCAAATCCAGCATAAAACTGCATTACAGTGCCACGGCTAAAACTGAGTGTTTACGAACAAATTTCTTCATCAGTACTATGGCAAATGAGATAAACTACATGGACAAAGTGGCTTCAAGTCACTTTGTGTGGACAATTTCACAGGAAACACAATGTTTCAAAAACAGCCTTATCTCGGTGAGAGAAGCTCAAAAACAGCATAAAACTGCATTACAGTGCCACGGCTTAAACTAAGTGTTTAAGAACAAATTTCTTCATCAGTACTATGGCAAATGGGATAAACTACATGGACAAAGTGGCTTCAAGTCACTTTGTGTCTGCAATTACACAGAAAACAGCATTTCAATTCTCACTTTCTCAGCCTAATGTAAAACTGCATCACAGCGCCACGGCTTAAACTAAGTGTTTACAAACAAGTTTCAGACTCAGAACTTTGGCAAATGGGATAAACTACATGGACAAAGTGGCTTCAAGTCACTTTGTGTGGACAATTTCACAGGAAACACAATGTTTCAAAAACAGCCTTATCTCAGCGAGAGAAGCTCAAAAACAGCATAAAACTGCATTACAGTGCCACGGCTTAAACTAAGTGTTTAAGAACAAATTTCTTCATCAGCAAACGGGATACACTACATGGCCAATGTGGCTTCACTTTGTATCTGCAATTACACAGAAAACAGCATTTCAAGTCTCACTTTCTCAGCCTAATGTAAAACTGCATCACAGTGCCACGGCTTAAACTAAGTGTTTACGAACAAATTTCTTCATCAGTTCTATGGCAAATGGGATAAACTACATGGACAAAGTGGCTTCAAGTCACTTTGTGTGGACAATTTCACAGGAAACACAATGTTTCAAAAACAGCCTTATCTCAGCGAGAGAAGCTCAAAAACAGCATAAAACTGCATTACAGTGCCACGGCTTAAACTAAGTGTTTACGAACAAATTTCTTCATCAGTACTATGGCAAATGGGATAAACTACATGGACAAAGTGGCTTCAAGTCACTTTGTGTGGACAATTTCACAGTAAACACAATGTTTCAAAAACAGCCTTATCTCAGCGAGAGAAGCTCAAATCCAGCATAAAACTGCATTACAGTGCCACGGCTTAAACTGAGTGTTTACGAACAAATTTCTTCATCAGTACTATGGCAAATGAGATAAACTACATGGACAAAGTGGCTTCAAGTCACTTTGTGTGGACAATTTCACAGTAAACACAATGTTTCAAAAACAGCCTTATCTCAGCGAGAGAAGCTCAAATCCAGCATAAAACTGCATTACAGTGCCACGGCTTAAACTGAGTGTTTACGAACAAATTTCTTCATCAGTACTATGGCAAATGAGATAAACTACATGGACAAAGTGGCTTCAAGTCACTTTGTGTGGACAATTTCACAGGAAACACAATGTTTCAAAAACAGCCTTATCTCGGTGAGAGAAGCTCAAAAACAGCATAAAACTGCATTACAGTGCCACGGCTTAAACTAAGTGTTTAAGAACAAATTTCTTCATCAGTACTATGGCAAATGGGATAAACTACATGGACAAAGTGGCTTCAAGTCACTTTGTGTCTGCAATTACACAGAAAACAGCATTTCAATTCTCACTTTCTCAGCCTAATGTAAAACTGCATCACAGCGCCACGGCTTAAACTAAGTGTTTACAAACAAGTTTCAGACTCAGAACTTTGGCAAATGGGATAAACTACATGGACAAAGTGGCTTCAAGTCACTTTGTGTGGACAATTTCACAGTAAACACAATGTTTCAAAACAGCCTTATCTCAGCGAGAGAAGCTCAAATCCAGCATAAAACTGCATTACAGTGCCACGGCTTAAACTAAGTGTTTACAAACAAGTTTCATACTCAGACCTATGGCAAATGGGATAAACTACATGGACAAAGTGGTTTCAAGTCACTTTGTGTGGACAATTTCACAGGATACACAATGTTTCAAAAACAGCCTTATCTCAGCGAGAGAAGCTCAAAAACAGCATAAAACTGTATTACAGTGCCACGGCTTAAACTAAGTGTTTACGAACAAATTTCTTCATCAGTTCTATGGCAAATGGGATAACCTACATGGACAAAGTGGCTTCAAGTCACTTTGTGTCTGCAATTACACAGAAAACAGCATTTCAATCTCACTTTCTCAGCCTAATGTAAAAACTGCATCACAGCGCCACGGCTTAAACTAAGTTGTTTACAAACAAGTTTCTTCATCAGTACTATGGCAAATGGGATAAACTACATGGACAAAGTGGCTTCAAGTCACTTTGTGTGGACAATTTCACAGTAAACACAATGTTTCAAAAACAGCCTTATCTCAGCGAGAGAAGCTCAAATCCAGCATAAAACTGCATTACAGTGGCCACGGCTTAAACTGAGTGTTTACTAACAAATTTCTTCATCAGTACTATGGCAAATGAGATAAACTACATGGACAAAGTGGCTTCAAGTCACTATGTGTGGACAATTTCACAGTAAACACAATGTTTCAAAAACAGCCTTATCTCAGCGAGAGAAGCTCAAATCCAGCATAAAACTGCATTACAGTGCCACGGCTTAAACTGAGTGTTTACGAACAAATTTCTTCATCAGCAAATGGGATACACTACATGGCCAACGTGGCTTCACTTTTTGTCTGCAAATACACAGAAAACAGCATTTCAAGTCTCACTTTCTCAGCCTAATGTAAAACTGCATCACAGTGCCACGGCTTAAACTAAGTGTTTACAAACAAGTTTAATACTCAGAACTTTGGCAAATGGATTACACTACATGGACAAAGTGGCTTCAAGTCACTTTGTGTGGACAATTTCACAGGAAACACAATGTTTCAAAAACAGCCTTATCTCAGCGAGAGAAGCTCAAAAACAGCATAAAACTGCATTACAGTGCCACGGCTTAAACTAAGTGTTTACGAACAAATTTCTTCATCAGTTCTATGGCAAATGGGATAAACTACATGGACAAAGTGGCTTCAAGTCACTTTGTGTGGACAATTTCACAGGAAACACAATGTTTCAAAAACAGCCTTATCTCAGCGAGAGAAGCTCAAAAACAGCATAAAACTGCATTACAGTGCCACGGCTTAAACTAAGTGTTACGAACAAATTTCTTCATCAGTACTATGGCAAATGGGATAAACTACATGGACAAAGTGGCTTCAAGTCACTTTGTGTGGACAATTTCACAGTAAACACAATGTTTCAAAAACAGCCTTATCTCAGCCGAGAGCAGCTCAAATCCAGCATAAAACTGCATTACAGTGCCACGGCTTAAACTGAGTGTTTACGAACAAATTTCTTCATCAGTACTATGGCAAATGAGATAAACTACATGGACAAGGTGGCTTCAAGTCACTTTGTGTGGACAATTTCACAGGAAACACAATGTTTCAAAAACAGCCTTATCTCGGTGAGAGAAGCTCAAAAACAGCATAAAACAGCATTACAGTGCCACGGCTTAAACTAAGTGTTTAAGAACAAATTTCTTCATCAGTACTATGGCAAATGGGATAAACTACATGGACAAAGTGGCTTCAAGTCACTTTGTGTCTGCAATTACACAGAAAACAGCATTTCAATTCTCACTTTCTCAGCCTAATGTAAAACTGCATCACAGCGCCACGGCTTAAACTAAGTGTTTACAAACAAGTTTCAGACTCAGAACTTTGGCAAATGGGATAAACTACATGGACAAAGTGGCTTCAAGTCACTTTGTGTGGACAATTTCACAGTAAACACAATGTTTCAAAAACAGCCTTATCTCAGCGAGAGAAGCTCAAATCCAGCATAAAACTGCATTACAGTGCCACGGCTAAAACTGAGTGTTTACGAACAAATTTCTTCATCAGTACTATGGCAAATGAGATAAACTACATGGACAAAGTGGCTTCAAGTCACTTTGTGTGGACAATTTCACAGGAAACACAATGTTTCAAAAACAGCCTTATCTCGGTGAGAGAAGCTCAAAAACAGCATAAAACTGCATTACAGTGCCACGGCTTAAACTAAGTGTTTAAGAACAAATTTCTTCATCAGTACTATGGCAAATGGGATAAACTACATGGACAAAGTGGCTTCAAGTCACTTTGTGTCTGCAATTACACAGAAAACAGCATTTCAATTCTCACTTTCTCAGCCTAATGTAAAACTGCATCACAGCGCCACGGCTTAAACTAAGTGTTTACAAACAAGTTTCAGACTCAGAACTTTGGCAAATGGGATAAACTACATGGACAAAGTGGCTTCAAGTCACTTTGTGTGGACAATTTCACAGGAAACACAATGTTTCAAAAACAGCCTGTATCTCAGCGAGAGAAGCTCAAAAACAGCATAAAACTGCATTACAGTGCCACGGCTTAAACTAAGTGTTTAAGAACAAATTTCTTCATCAGCAAAACGGGATACACTACATGGCCAATGTGGCTTCACTTTGTATCTGCAATTACACAGAAAACAGCATTTCAAGTCTCACTTTCTCAGCCTAATGTAAAACTGCATCACAGTGCCACGGCTTAAACTAAGTGTTTACGAACAAATTTCTTCATCAGTTCTATGGCAAATGGGATAAACTACATGGACAAAGTGGCTTCAAGTCACTTTGTGTGGACAATTTCACAGGAAACACAATGTTTCAAAAACAGCCTTATCTCAGCGAGAGAAGCTCAAAAACAGCATAAAACTGCATTACAGTGCCACGGCTTAAACTAAGTGTTTACGAACAAATTTCTTCATCAGTACTATGGCAAATGGGATAAACTACATGGACAAAGTGGCTTCAAGTCACTTTGTGTGGACAATTTCACAGTAAACACAATGTTTCAAAAACAGCCTTATCTCAGCGAGAGAAGCTCAAATCCAGCATAAAACTGCATTACAGTGCCACGGCTTAAACTAAGTGTTTACGAACAAATTTCTTCATCAGTACTATGGCAAATGGGATAAACTACATGGACAAAGTGGCTTCAAGTCACTTTGTGTGGACAATTTCACAGTAAACACAATGTTTCAAAAACAGCCTTATCTCAGCGAGAGCAGCTCAAATCCAGCATAAAACTGCATTACAGTGCCACGGCTTAAACTGAGTGTTTACGAACAAATTTCTTCATCAGTACTATGGCAAATGAGATAAACTACATGGACAAAGTGGCTTCAAGTCACTTTGTGTGGACAATTTCACAGGAAACACAATGTTTCAAAAACAGCCTTATCTCGGTGAGAGAAGCTCAAAAACAGCATAAAACAGCATTACAGTGCCACGGCTTAAACTAAGTGTTTAAGAACAAATTTCTCATCAGCAAACGGGATACACTACATGGCCAATGTGGCTTCACTTTGTATCTGCAATTACACAGAAAACAGCATTTCAAGTCTCACTTTCTCAGCCTAATGTAAAACTGCATCACAGCGCCACGGCTTAAACTAAGTGTTTACAAACAAGTTTCATACTCAGACCTATGGCAAATGGGATAAACTACATGGACAAAGTGGTTTCAAGTCACTTTGTGTGGACAATTTCACAGGATACACAATGTTTCAAAAACAGCCTTATCTCAGCGAGAGAAGCTCAAAAACAGCATAAAACTGTATTACAGTGCCACGGCTTAAACTAAGTGTTTACGAACAAATTTCTTCATCAGTTCTATGGCAAATGGGATAACCTACATGGACAAAGTGGCTTCAAGTCACTTTGTGTCTGCAATTACACAGAAAACAGCATTTCAATTCTCACTTTCTCAGCCTAATGTAAAACTGCATCACAGCGCCACGGCTTAAACTAAGTGTTTACAAACAAGTTTCTTCATCAGTACTATGGCAAATGGGATAAACTACATGGACAAAGTGGCTTCAAGTCACTTTGTGTGGACAATTTCACAGTAAACACAATGTTTCAAAAACAGCCTTATCTCAGCGAGAGAAGCTCAAATCCAGCATAAAACTGCATTACAGTGCCACGGCTTAAACTGAGTGTTTACTAACAAATTTCTTCATCAGTACTATGGCAAATGAGATAAACTACATGGACAAACTGGCTTCAAGTCACTATGTGTGGACAATTTCACAGTAAACACAATGTTTCAAAAACAGCCTTATCTCAGCGAGAGAAGCTCAAATCCCAGCATAAAACTGCATTACAGTGCCACGGCTTAAACTGAGTGTTTACGAACAAATTTCTTCATCAGCAAATGGGATACACTACATGGCCAACGTGGCTTCACTTTTTGTCTGCAAATACACAGAAAACAGCATTTCAAGTCTCACTTTCTCAGCCTAATGTAAAACTGCATCACAGTGCCACGGCTTAAACTAAGTGTTTACAAACAAGTTTAATACTCAGAACTTTGGCAAATGGATTACACTACATGGACAAAGTGGCTTCAAGTCACTTTTGTGTGGACAATTTCACAGGAAACACAATGTTTCAAAAACAGCCTTATCTCAGCGAGAGAAGCTCAAAAAACAGCATAAAACTGCATTACAGTGCCACGGCTTAAACTAAGTGTTTACGAACAAATTTCTTCATCAGTTCTATGGCAAATGGGATAAACTACATGGACAAAGTGGCTTCAAGTCACTTTGTGTGGACAATTTCACAGGAAACACAATGTTTCAAAAACAGCCTTATCTCAGCGAGAGAAGCTCAAAAACAGCATAAAACTGCATTACAGTGCCACGGCTTAAACTAAGTGTTTACGAACAAATTTCTTCATCAGTACTATGGCAAATGGGATAAACTACATGGACAAAGTGGCTTCAAGTCACTTTGTGTGGACAATTTCACAGTAAACACAATGTTTCAAAAACAGCCTTATCTCAGCGAGAGCAGCTCAAATCCAGCATAAAACTGCATTACAGTGCCACGGCTTAAACTGAGTGTTTACGAACAAATTTCTTCATCAGTACTATGGCAAATGAGATAAACTACATGGACAAGGTGGCTTCAAGTCACTTTGTGTGGACAATTTCACAGGAAACACAATGTTTCAAAAACAGCCTTATCTCGGTGAGAGAAGCTCAAAAACAGCATAAAACAGCATTACAGTGCCACGGCTTAAACTAAGTGTTTAAGAACAAATTTCTTCATCAGTACTATGGCAAATGGGATAAACTACATGGACAAAGTGGCTTCAAGTCACTTTGTGTCTGCAATTACACAGAAAACAGCATTTCAATTCTCACTTTCTCAGCCTAATGTAAAACTGCATCACAGCGCCACGGCTTAAACTAAGTGTTTACAAACAAGTTTCAGACTCAGAACTTTGGCAAATGGATTACACTACATGGACAAAGTGGCTTCAAGTCACTTTGTGTGGACAATTTCACAGGAAACACAATGTTTCAAAAAACAGCCTTATCTCAGCGAGAGAAGCTCAAAAACAGCATAAAACTGCATTACAGTGCCACGGCTTAAACTAAGTGTTTAAGAACAAATTTCTTCATCAGCAAATGGGATACACTACATGGCCAACGTGGCTTCACTTTGTGTCTGCAAATACACAGAAAACAGCATTTCAAGTCTCACTTTCTCAGCCTAATGTTAAACTGCATCACAGTGCCACGGCTTAAACTAAGTGTTTACGAACAAATTTCTTCATCAGTACTATGGCAAATGAGATAAACTACATGGACAAAGTGGCTTCAAGTCACTTTGTGTGGACAATTTCACAGGAAACACAATGTTTCAAAAACAGCCTTATCTCGGTGAGAGAAGCTCAAAAACAGCATAAAACTGCATTACAGTGCCACGGCTTAAACTAAGTGTTTAAGAACAAATTTCTTCATCAGTACTATGGCAAATGAGATAAACTACATGGACAAAGTGGCTTCAAGTCACTTTGTGTGGACAATTTCACAGGAAACACAATGTTTCAAAAACAGCCTTATCTCGGTGAGAGAAGCTCAAAAACAGCATAAAACTGCATTACAGTGCCACGGCTTAAACTAAGTGTTTAAGAACAAATTTCTTCATCAGTACTATGGCAAATGGGATAAACTACATGGACAAAGTGGCTTCAAGTCACTTTGTGTCTGCAATTACACAGAAAACAGCATTTCAATTCTCACTTTCTCAGCCTAATGTAAAACTGCATCACAGCGCCACGGCTTAAACTAAGTGTTTACAAACAAGTTTCAGACTCAGAACTTTGGCAAATGGGATAAACTACATGGACAAAGTGGCTTCAAGTCACTTTGTGTGGACAATTTCACAGGAAACACAATGTTTCAAAAACAGCCTTATCTCAGCGAGAGAAGCTCAAAAACAGCATAAAACTGCATTACAGTGCCACGGCTTAAACTAAGTGTTTAAGAACAAATTTCTTCATCAGCAAACGGGATACACTACATGGCCAATGTGGCTTCACTTTGTATCTGCAATTACACAGAAAACAGCATTTCAAGTCTCACTTTCTCAGCCTAATGTAAAACTGCATCACAGTGCCACGGCTTAAACTAAGTGTTTACAAACAAGTTTAATACTCAGAACTTTGGCAAATGGGATACACTACATGGACAAAGTGGTTTCAAGTCACTTTGTGTGGACAATTTCAAAGGAAACACAATGTTTCAAAAACAGCCTTATCTCAGCGAGAGAAGCTCAAAAACAGCATAAAACTGCATTACAGTGCCACGGCTTAAACTAAGTGTTTACGAACAAATTTCTTCATCAGTTCTATGGCAAATGGGATAAACTACATGGACAAAGTGGCTTCAAGTCACTTTGTGTGGACAATTTCACAGGAAACACAATGTTTCAAAAACAGCCTTATCTCAGCGAGAGAAGCTCAAAAACAGCATAAAACTGCATTACAGTGCCACGGCTTAAACTAAGTGTTTACGAACAAATTTCTTCATCAGTACTATGGCAAATGGGATAAACTACATGGACAAAGTGGCTTCAAGTCACTTTGTGTGGACAATTTCACAGTAAACACAATGTTTCAAAAACAGCCTTATCTCAGCGAGAGCAGCTCAAATCCAGCATAAAACTGCATTACAGTGCCACGGCTTAAACTGAGTGTTTACGAACAAATTTCTTCATCAGTACTATGGCAAATGAGATAAACTACATGGACAAAGTGGCTTCAAGTCACTTTGTGTCTGCAATTACACAGAAAACAGCATTTCAATTCTCACTTTCTCAGCCTAATGTAAAACTGCATCACAGCGCCACGGCTTAAACTAAGTGTTTACAAACAAGTTTCAGACTCAGAACTTTGGCAAATGGATTACACTACATGGACAAAGTGGCTTCAAGTCACTTTGTGTGGACAATTTCACAGGAAACACAATGTTTCAAAAACAGCCTTATCTCAGCGAGAGAAGCTCAAAAACAGCATAAAACTGCATTACAGTGCCACGGCTTAAACTAAGTGTTTAAGAACAAATTTCTTCATCAGCAAATGGGATACACTACATGGCCAACGTGGCTTCACTTTGTGTCTGCAAATACACAGAAAACAGCATTTCAAGTCTCACTTTCCCAGCCTAATGTTAAACTGCATCACAGTGCCACGGCTTAAACTAAGTGTTTACGAACAAATTTCTTCATCAGTACTATGGCAAATGAGATAAACTACATGGACAAAGTGGCTTCAAGTCACTTTGTGTGGACAATTTCACAGGAAACACAATGTTTCAAAAACAGCCTTATCTCGGTGAGAGAAGCTCAAAAACAGCATAAAACTGCATTACAGTGCCACGGCTTAAACTAAGTGTTTAAGAACAAATTTCTTCATCAGTACTATGGCAAATGAGATAAACTACATGGACAAAGTGGCTTCAAGTCACTTTGTGTGGACAATTTCACAGGAAACACAATGTTTCAAAAACAGCCTTATCTCGGTGAGAGAAGCTCAAAAACAGCATAAAACTGCATTACAGTGCCACGGCTTAAACTAAGTGTTTAAGAACAAATTTCTTCATCAGTACTATGGCAAATGGGATAAACTACATGGACAAAGTGGCTTCAAGTCACTTTGTGTCTGCAATTACACAGAAAACAGCATTTCAATTCTCACTTTCTCAGCCTAATGTAAAACTGCATCACAGCGCCACGGCTTAAACTAAGTGTTTACAAACAAGTTTCAGACTCAGAACTTTGGCAAATGGGATAAACTACATGGACAAAGTGGCTTCAAGTCACTTTGTGTGGACAATTTCACAGGAAACACAATGTTTCAAAAACAGCCTTATCTCAGCGAGAGAAGCTCAAAAACAGCATAAAACTGCATTACAGTGCCACGGCTTAAACTAAGTGTTTAAGAACAAATTTCTTCATCAGCAAACGGGATACACTACATGGCCAATGTGGCTTCACTTTGTATCTGCAATTACACAGAAAACAGCATTTCAAGTCTCACTTTCTCAGCCTAATGTAAAACTGCATCACAGCGCCACGGCTTAAACTAAGTGTTTACAAACAAGTGTCATACTCAGAACTTTGGCAAATGGGATACACTACATGGACAAAGTGGTTTCAAGTCACTTTGTGTGGACAATTTCACAGGAAACACAATGTTTCAAAAACAGCCTTATCTCAGCGAGAGAAGCTCAAAAACAGCATAAAACTGCATTACAGTGCCACGGCATAAACTAAGTGTTTACGAACAAATTTCTTCATCAGTACTATGGCAAATGAGATAAACTACATGGACAAAGTGGCTTCAAGTCACTTTGTGTGGACAATTTCACAGGAAACACAATGTTTCAAAAACAGCCTTATCTCGGTGAGAGAAGCTCAAAAACAGCATAAAACTGCATTACAGTGCCACGGCTTAAACTAAGTGTTTACGAACAAATTTCTTCATCAGTACTATGGCAAATGGGATAAACTACATGGACAAAGTGGCTTCAAGTCACTTTGTGTGGACAATTTCACAGGAAACACAATGTTTCAAAAACAGCCTTATCTCAGCGAGAGAAGCTCAAATCCAGCATAAAACTGCATTACAGTGCCACGGCTTAAACTAAGTGTTTAAGAACAAATTTCTTCATCAGTACTATGGCAAATGGGATAAACTACATGGACAAAGTGGCTTCAAGTCACTTTGTGTCTGCAATTACACAGAAAACAGCATTTCAATTCTCACTTTCTGAGCCTAATGTAAAACTGCATCACAGCGCCACGGCTTAAACTAAGTGTTTACAAACAAGTTTCAGACTCAGAACTTTGGCAAATGGGATAAACTACATGGACAAAGTGGCTTCAAGTCACTTTGTGTGGACAATTTCACAGGAAACACAATGTTTCAAAAACAGCCTTATCTCGGTGAGAGAAGCTCAAAAACAGCATAAAACTGCATTACAGTGCCACGGCTTAAACTAAGTGTTTAAGAACAAATTTCTTCATCAGTACTATGGCAAATGGGATAAACTACATGGACAAAGTGGCTTCAAGTCACTTTGTGTCTGCAATTACACAGAAAACAGCATTTTAATTCTCACTTTCTCAGCCTAATGTAAAACTGCATCACAGCGCCACGGCTTAAACTAAGTGTTTACAAACAAGTTTCAGACTCAGAACTTTGGCAAATGGGATAAACTACATGGACAAAGTGGCTTCAAGTCACTTTGTGTGGACAATTTCACAGGAAACACAATGTTTCAAAAACAGCCTAATCTCAGCGAGAGAAGCTCAAAAACAGCATAAAACTGCATTACAGTGCCACGGCTTAAACTAAGTGTTTAAGAACAAATTTCTTCATCAGCAAACGGGATACACTACATGGCCAATGTGGCTTCACTTTGTATCTGCAATTACACAGAAAACAGCATTTCAAGTCTCACTTTCTCAGCCTAATGTAAAACTGCATCACAGTGCCACGGCTTAAACTAAGTGTTTACGAACAAATTTCTTCATCAGTTCTATGGCAAATGGGATAAACTACATGGACAAAGTGGCTTCAAGTCACTTTGTGTGGACAATTTCACAGGAAACACAATGTTTCAAAAACAGCCTTATCTCAGCGAGAGAAGCTCAAAAACAGCATAAAACTGCATTACAGTGCCACGGCTTAAACTAAGTGTTTACGAACAAATTTCTTCATCAGTACTATGGCAAATGAGATAAACTACATGGACAAAGTGGCTTCAAGTCACTTTGTGTGGACAATTTCACAGGAAACACAATGTTTCAAAAACAGCCTTATCTCAGCGAGAGAAGCTCAAAAACAGCATAAAACTGCATTACAGTGCCACGGCTTAAACTAAGTGTTTAAGAACAAATTTCTTCATCAGTACTATGGCAAATGAGATAAACTACATGGACAAAGTGGCTTCAAGTCACTTTGTGTGGACAATTTCACAGGAAACACAATGTTTCAAAAACAGCCTTATCTCGGTGAGAGAAGCTCAAAAACAGCATAAAACTGCATTACAGTGCCACGGCTTAAACTAAGTGTTTAAGAACAAATTTCTTCATCAGTACTATGGCAAATGGGATAAACTACATGGACAAAGTGGCTTCAAGTCACTTTGTGTCTGCAATTACACAGAAAACAGCATTTCAATTCTCACTTTCTCAGCCTAATGTAAAACTGCATCACAGCGCCACGGCTTAAACTAAGTGTTTACAAACAAGTTTCAGACTCAGAACTTTGGCAAATGGGATAAACTACATGGACAAAGTGGCTTCAAGTCACTTTGTGTGGACAATTTCACAGGAAACACAATGTTTCAAAAACAGCCTTATCTCAGCGAGAGAAGCTCAAAAACAGCATAAAACTGCATTACAGTGCCACGGCTTAAACTAAGTGTTTAAGAACAAATTTCTTCATCAGCAAACGGGATACACTACATGGCCAATGTGGCTTCACTTTGTATCTGCAATTACACAGAAAACAGCATTTCAAGTCTCACTTTCTCAGCCTAATGTAAAACTGCATCACAGCGCCACGGCTTAAACTAAGTGTTTACAAACAAGTTTCATACTCAGAACTTTGGCAAATGGGATACACTACATGGACAAAGTGGTTTCAAGTCACTTTGTGTGGACAATTTCACAGGAAACACAATGTTTCAAAAACAGCCTTATCTCAGCGAGAGAAGCTCAAAAACAGCATAAAACTGCATTACAGTGCCACGGCATAAACTAAGTGTTTACGAACAAATTTCTTCATCAGTACTATGGCAAATGAGATAAACTACATGGACAAAGTGGCTTCAAGTCACTTTGTGTGGACAATTTCACAGGAAACACAATGTTTCAAAAACAGCCTTATCTCGGTGAGAGAAGCTCAAAAACAGCATAAAACTGCATTACAGTGCCACGGCTTAAACTAAGTGTTTACGAACAAATTTCTTCATCAGTACTATGGCAAATGGGATAAACTACATGGACAAAGTGGCTTCAAGTCACTTTGTGTGGACAATTTCACAGGAAACACAATGTTTCAAAAACAGCCTTATCTCGGTGAGAGAAGCTCAAAAACAGCATAAAACTGCATTACAGTGCCACGGCTTAAACTAAGTGTTTAAGAACAAATTTCTTCATCAGTACTATGGCAAATGGGATAAACTACATGGACAAAGTGGCTTCAAGTCACTTTGTGTGGACAATTTCACAGTAAACACAATGTTTCAAAAACAGCCTTATCTCAGCGAGAGAAGCTCAAATCCAGCATAAAACTGCATTACAGTGCCACGGCTTAAACTGAGTGTTTACGAACAAATTTCTTCATCAGTACTATGGCAAATGAGATAAACTACATGGACAAAGTGGCTTCAAGTCACTTTGTGTGGACAATTTCACAGTAAACACAATGTTTCAAAAACAGCCTTATCTCAGCGAGAGAAGCTCAAATCCAGCATAAAACTGCATTACAGTGCCACGGCTTAAACTGAGTGTTTACGAACAAATTTCTTCATCAGTACTATGGCAAATGAGATAAACTACATGGACAAAGTGGCTTCAAGTCACTTTGTGTGGACAATTTCACAGGAAACACAATGTTTCAAAAACAGCCTTATCTCGGTGAGAGAAGCTCAAAAACAGCATAAAACTGCATTACAGTGCCACGGCTTAAACTAAGTGTTTAAGAACAAATTTCTTCATCAGTACTATGGCAAATGGGATAAACTACATGGACAAAGTGGCTTCAAGTCACTTTGTGTCTGCAATTACACAGAAAACAGCATTTCAATTCTCACTTTCTCAGCCTAATGTAAAACTGCATCACAGCGCCACGGCTTAAACTAAGTGTTTACAAACAAGTTTCAGACTCAGAACTTTGGCAAATGGATTACACTACATGGACAAAGTGGCTTCAAGTCACTTTGTGTGGACAATTTCACAGGAAACACAATGTTTCAAAAACAGCCTTTTCTCGGTGAGAGAAGCTCAAAAACAGCATAAAACTGCATTACAGTGCCACGGCTTAAACTAAGTGTTTAAGAACAAATTTCTTCATCAGTACTATGGCAAATGGGATAAACTACATGGACAAAGTGGCTTCAAGTCACTTTGTGTCTGCAATTACACAGAAAACAGCATTTCAATTCTCACTTTCTCAGCCTAATGTAAAACTGCATCACAGCGCCACGGCTTAAACTAAGTGTTTACAAACAAGTTTCAGACTCAGAACTTTGGCAAATGGGATAAACTACATGGACAAAGTGGCTTCAAGTCACTTTGTGTGGACAATTTCACAGGAAACACAATGTTTCAAAAACAGCCTTATCTCAGCGAGAGAAGCTCAAAAACAGCATAAAACTGCATTACAGTGCCACGGCTTAAACTAAGTGTTTAAGAACAAATTTCTTCATCAGCAAACGGGATACACTACATGGCCAATGTGGCTTCACTTTGTATCTGCAATTACACAGAAAACAGCATTTCAAGTCTCACTTTCTCAGCCTAATGTAAAACTGCATCACAGTGCCACGGCTTAAACTAAGTGTTTACGAACAAATTTCTTCATCAGTTCTATGGCAAATGGGATAAACTACATGGACAAAGTGGCTTCAAGTCACTTTGTGTGGACAATTTCACAGGAAACACAATGTTTCAAAAACAGCCTTATCTCAGCGAGAGAAGCTCAAAAACAGCATAAAACTGCATTACAGTGCCACGGCTTAAACTAAGTGTTTACGAACAAATTTCTTCATCAGTACTATGGCAAATGGGATAAACTACATGGACAAAGTGGCTTCAAGTCACTTTGTGTGGACAATTTCACAGTAAACACAATGTTTCAAAAACAGCCTTATCTCAGCGAGAGAAGCTCAAATCCAGCATAAAACTGCATTACAGTGCCACGGCTTAAACTGAGTGTTTACGAACAAATTTCTTCATCAGTACTATGGCAAATGAGATAAACTACATGGACAAAGTGGCTTCAAGTCACTTTGTGTGGACAATTTCACAGTAAACACAATGTTTCAAAAACAGCCTTATCTCAGCGAGAGAAGCTCAAATCCAGCATAAAACTGCATTACAGTGCCACGGCTAAAACTGAGTGTTTACGAACAAATTTCTTCATCAGTACTATGGCAAATGAGATAAACTACATGGACAAAGTGGCTTCAAGTCACTTTGTGTGGACAATTTCACAGGAAACACAATGTTTCAAAAACAGCCTTATCTCGGTGAGAGAAGCTCAAAAACAGCATAAAACTGCATTACAGTGCCACGGCTTAAACTAAGTGTTTAAGAACAAATTTCTTCATCAGTACTATGGCAAATGGGATAAACTACATGGACAAAGTGGCTTCAAGTCACTTTGTGTCTGCAATTACACAGAAAACAGCATTTCAATTCTCACTTTCTCAGCCTAATGTAAAACTGCATCACAGCGCCACGGCTTAAACTAAGTGTTTACAAACAAGTTTCAGACTCAGAACTTTGGCAAATGGGATAAACTACATGGACAAAGTGGCTTCAAGTCACTTTGTGTGGACAATTTCACAGGAAACACAATGTTTCAAAAACAGCCTTATCTCAGCGAGAGAAGCTCAAAAACAGCATAAAACTGCATTACAGTGCCACGGCTTAAACTAAGTGTTTAAGAACAAATTTCTTCATCAGCAAACGGGATACACTACATGGCCAATGTGGCTTCACTTTGTATCTGCAATTACACAGAAAACAGCATTTCAAGTCTCACTTTCTCAGCCTAATGTAAAACTGCATCACAGTGCCACGGCTTAAACTAAGTGTTTACGAACAAATTTCTTCATCAGTTCTATGGCAAATGGGATAAACTACATGGACAAAGTGGCTTCAAGTCACTTTGTGTGGACAATTTCACAGGAAACACAATGTTTCAAAAACAGCCTTATCTCAGCGAGAGAAGCTCAAAAACAGCATAAAACTGCATTACAGTGCCACGGCTTAAACTAAGTGTTTACGAACAAATTTCTTCATCAGTACTATGGCAAATGGGATAAACTACATGGACAAAGTGGCTTCAAGTCACTTTGTGTGGACAATTTCACAGTAAACACAATGTTTCAAAAACAGCCTTATCTCAGCGAGAGAAGCTCAAATCCAGCATAAAACTGCATTACAGTGCCACGGCTTAAACTGAGTGTTTACGAACAAATTTCTTCATCAGTACTATGGCAAATGAGATAAACTACATGGACAAAGTGGCTTCAAGTCACTTTGTGTGGACAATTTCACAGTAAACACAATGTTTCAAAAACAGCCTTATCTCAGCGAGAGAAGCTCAAATCCAGCATAAAACTGCATTACAGTGCCACGGCTTAAACTGAGTGTTTACGAACAAATTTCTTCATCAGTACTATGGCAAATGAGATAAACTACATGGACAAAGTGGCTTCAAGTCACTTTGTGTGGACAATTTCACAGGAAACACAATGTTTCAAAAACAGCCTTATCTCGGTGAGAGAAGCTCAAAAACAGCATAAAACTGCATTACAGTGCCACGGCTTAAACTAAGTGTTTAAGAACAAATTTCTTCATCAGTACTATGGCAAATGGGATAAACTACATGGACAAAGTGGCTTCAAGTCACTTTGTGTCTGCAATTACACAGAAAACAGCATTTCAATTCTCACTTTCTCAGCCTAATGTAAAACTGCATCACAGCGCCACGGCTTAAACTAAGTGTTTACAAACAAGTTTCAGACTCAGAACTTTGGCAAATGGGATAAACTACATGGACAAAGTGGCTTCAAGTCACTTTGTGTGGACAATTTCACAGTAAACACAATGTTTCAAAAACAGCCTTATCTCAGCGAGAGAAGCTCAAATCCAGCATAAAACTGCATTACAGTGCCACGGCTTAAACTAAGTGTTTACGAACAAATTTCTTCATCAGTACTATGGCAAATGGGATAAACTACATGGACAAAGTGGCTTCAAGTCACTTTGTGTGGACAATTTCACAGTAAACACAATGTTTCAAAAACAGCCTTATCTCAGCGAGAGCAGCTCAAATCCAGCATAAAACTGCATTACAGTGCCACGGCTTAAACTGAGTGTTTACGAACAAATTTCTTCATCAGTACTATGGCAAATGAGATAAACTACATGGACAAAGTGGCTTCAAGTCACTTTGTGTGGACAATTTCACAGGAAACACAATGTTTCAAAAACAGCCTTATCTCGGTGAGAGAAGCTCAAAAACAGCATAAAACAGCATTACAGTGCCACGGCTTAAACTAAGTGTTTAAGAACAAATTTCTTCATCAGCAAACGGGATACACTACATGGCCAATGTGGCTTCACTTTGTATCTGCAATTACACAGAAAACAGCATTTCAAGTCTCACTTTCTCAGCCTAATGTAAAACTGCATCACAGCGCCACGGCTTAAACTAAGTGTTTACAAACAAGTTTCATACTCAGACCTATGGCAAATGGGATAAACTACATGGACAAAGTGGTTTCAAGTCACTTTGTGTGGACAATTTCACAGGATACACAATGTTTCAAAAACAGCCTTATCTCAGCGAGAGAAGCTCAAAAACAGCATAAAACTGTATTACAGTGCCACGGCTTAAACTAAGTGTTTACGAACAAATTTCTTCATCAGTTCTATGGCAAATGGGATAACCTACATGGACAAAGTGGCTTCAAGTCACTTTGTGTCTGCAATTACACAGAAAACAGCATTTCAATTCTCACTTTCTCAGCCTAATGTAAAACTGCATCACAGCGCCACGGCTTAAACTAAGTGTTTACAAACAAGTTTCTTCATCAGTACTATGGCAAATGGGATAAACTACATGGACAAAGTGGCTTCAAGTCACTTTGTGTGGACAATTTCACAGTAAACACAATGTTTCAAAAACAGCCTTATCTCAGCGAGAGAAGCTCAAATCCAGCATAAAACTGCATTACAGTGCCACGGCTTAAACTGAGTGTTTACTAACAAATTTCTTCATCAGTACTATGGCAAATGAGATAAACTACATGGACAAAGTGGCTTCAAGTCACTATGTGTGGACAATTTCACAGTAAACACAATGTTTCAAAAACAGCCTTATCTCAGCGAGAGAAGCTCAAATCCAGCATAAAACTGCATTACAGTGCCACGGCTTAAACTGAGTGTTTACGAACAAATTTCTTCATCAGCAAATGGGATACACTACATGGCCAACGTGGCTTCACTTTTTGTCTGCAAATACACAGAAAACAGCATTTCAAGTCTCACTTTCTCAGCCTAATGTAAAACTGCATCACAGTGCCACGGCTTAAACTAAGTGTTTACAAACAAGTTTAATACTCAGAACTTTGGCAAATGGATTACACTACATGGACAAAGTGGCTTCAAGTCACTTTGTGTGGACAATTTCACAGGAAACACAATGTTTCAAAAACAGCCTTATCTCGGTGAGAGAAGCTCAAAAACAGCATAAAACTGCATTACAGTGCCACGGCTTAAACTAAGTGTTTAAGAACAAATTTCTTCATCAGTACTATGGCAAATGGGATAAACTACATGGACAAAGTGGCTTCAAGTCACTTTGTGTCTGCAATTACACAGAAAACAGCATTTCAATTCTCACTTTCTCAGCCTAATGTAAAACTGCATCACAGCGCCACGGCTTAAACTAAGTGTTTACAAACAAGTTTCAGACTCAGAACTTTGGCAAATGGGATAAACTACATGGACAAAGTGGCTTCAAGTCACTTTGTGTGGACAATTTCACAGTAAACACAATGTTTCAAAAACAGCCTTATCTCAGCGAGAGAAGCTCAAATCCAGCATAAAACTGCATTACAGTGCCACGGCTTAAACTAAGTGTTTACGAACAAATTTCTTCATCAGTACTATGGCAAATGGGATAAACTACATGGACAAAGTGGCTTCAAGTCACTTTGTGTGGACAATTTCACAGTAAACACAATGTTTCAAAAACAGCCTTATCTCAGCGAGAGCAGCTCAAATCCAGCATAAAACTGCATTACAGTGCCACGGCTTAAACTGAGTGTTTACGAACAAATTTCTTCATCAGTACTATGGCAAATGAGATAAACTACATGGACAAAGTGGCTTCAAGTCACTTTGTGTGGACAATTTCACAGGAAACACAATGTTTCAAAAACAGCCTTATCTCGGTGAGAGAAGCTCAAAAACAGCATAAAACAGCATTACAGTGCCACGGCTTAAACTAAGTGTTTAAGAACAAATTTCTTCATCAGCAAACGGGATACACTACATGGCCAATGTGGCTTCACTTTGTATCTGCAATTACACAGAAAACAGCATTTCAAGTCTCACTTTCTCAGCCTAATGTAAAACTGCATCACAGCGCCACGGCTTAAACTAAGTGTTTACAAACAAGTTTCATACTCAGACCTATGGCAAATGGGATAAACTACATGGACAAAGTGGTTTCAAGTCACTTTGTGTGGACAATTTCACAGGATACACAATGTTTCAAAAACAGCCTTATCTCAGCGAGAGAAGCTCAAAAACAGCATAAAACTGTATTACAGTGCCACGGCTTAAACTAAGTGTTTACGAACAAATTTCTTCATCAGTTCTATGGCAAATGGGATAACCTACATGGACAAAGTGGCTTCAAGTCACTTTGTGTCTGCAATTACACAGAAAACAGCATTTCAATTCTCACTTTCTCAGCCTAATGTAAAACTGCATCACAGCGCCACGGCTTAAACTAAGTGTTTACAAACAAGTTTCTTCATCAGTACTATGGCAAATGGGATAAACTACATGGACAAAGTGGCTTCAAGTCACTTTGTGTGGACAATTTCACAGTAAACACAATGTTTCAAAAACAGCCTTATCTCAGCGAGAGAAGCTCAAATCCAGCATAAAACTGCATTACAGTGCCACGGCTTAAACTGAGTGTTTACTAACAAATTTCTTCATCAGTACTATGGCAAATGAGATAAACTACATGGACAAAGTGGCTTCAAGTCACTATGTGTGGACAATTTCACAGTAAACACAATGTTTCAAAAACAGCCTTATCTCAGCGAGAGAAGCTCAAATCCAGCATAAAACTGCATTACAGTGCCACGGCTTAAACTGAGTGTTTACGAACAAATTTCTTCATCAGCAAATGGGATACACTACATGGCCAACGTGGCTTCACTTTTTGTCTGCAAATACACAGAAAACAGCATTTCAAGTCTCACTTTCTCAGCCTAATGTAAAACTGCATCACAGTGCCACGGCTTAAACTAAGTGTTTACAAACAAGTTTAATACTCAGAACTTTGGCAAATGGATTACACTACATGGACAAAGTGGCTTCAAGTCACTTTGTGTGGACAATTTCACAGGAAACACAATGTTTCAAAAACAGCCTTATCTCAGCGAGAGAAGCTCAAAAACAGCATAAAACTGCATTACAGTGCCACGGCTTAAACTAAGTGTTTACGAACAAATTTCTTCATCAGTTCTATGGCAAATGGGATAAACTACATGGACAAAGTGGCTTCAAGTCACTTTGTGTGGACAATTTCACAGGAAACACAATGTTTCAAAAACAGCCTTATCTCAGCGAGAGAAGCTCAAAAACAGCATAAAACTGCATTACAGTGCCACGGCTTAAACTAAGTGTTTACGAACAAATTTCTTCATCAGTACTATGGCAAATGGGATAAACTACATGGACAAAGTGGCTTCAAGTCACTTTGTGTGGACAATTTCACAGTAAACACAATGTTTCAAAAACAGCCTTATCTCAGCGAGAGCAGCTCAAATCCAGCATAAAACTGCATTACAGTGCCACGGCTTAAACTGAGTGTTTACGAACAAATTTCTTCATCAGTACTATGGCAAATGAGATAAACTACATGGACAAGGTGGCTTCAAGTCACTTTGTGTGGACAATTTCACAGGAAACACAATGTTTCAAAAACAGCCTTATCTCGGTGAGAGAAGCTCAAAAACAGCATAAAACAGCATTACAGTGCCACGGCTTAAACTAAGTGTTTAAGAACAAATTTCTTCATCAGTACTATGGCAAATGGGATAAACTACATGGACAAAGTGGCTTCAAGTCACTTTGTGTCTGCAATTACACAGAAAACAGCATTTCAATTCTCACTTTCTCAGCCTAATGTAAAACTGCATCACAGCGCCACGGCTTAAACTAAGTGTTTACAAACAAGTTTCAGACTCAGAACTTTGGCAAATGGGATAAACTACATGGACAAAGTGGCTTCAAGTCACTTTGTGTGGACAATTTCACAGTAAACACAATGTTTCAAAAACAGCCTTATCTCAGCGAGAGAAGCTCAAATCCAGCATAAAACTGCATTACAGTGCCACGGCTAAAACTGAGTGTTTACGAACAAATTTCTTCATCAGTACTATGGCAAATGAGATAAACTACATGGACAAAGTGGCTTCAAGTCACTTTGTGTGGACAATTTCACAGGAAACACAATGTTTCAAAAACAGCCTTATCTCGGTGAGAGAAGCTCAAAAACAGCATAAAACTGCATTACAGTGCCACGGCTTAAACTAAGTGTTTAAGAACAAATTTCTTCATCAGTACTATGGCAAATGGGATAAACTACATGGACAAAGTGGCTTCAAGTCACTTTGTGTCTGCAATTACACAGAAAACAGCATTTCAATTCTCACTTTCTCAGCCTAATGTAAAACTGCATCACAGCGCCACGGCTTAAACTAAGTGTTTACAAACAAGTTTCAGACTCAGAACTTTGGCAAATGGGATAAACTACATGGACAAAGTGGCTTCAAGTCACTTTGTGTGGACAATTTCACAGGAAACACAATGTTTCAAAAACAGCCTTATCTCAGCGAGAGAAGCTCAAAAACAGCATAAAACTGCATTACAGTGCCACGGCTTAAACTAAGTGTTTAAGAACAAATTTCTTCATCAGCAAACGGGATACACTACATGGCCAATGTGGCTTCACTTTGTATCTGCAATTACACAGAAAACAGCATTTCAAGTCTCACTTTCTCAGCCTAATGTAAAACTGCATCACAGTGCCACGGCTTAAACTAAGTGTTTACGAACAAATTTCTTCATCAGTTCTATGGCAAATGGGATAAACTACATGGACAAAGTGGCTTCAAGTCACTTTGTGTGGACAATTTCACAGGAAACACAATGTTTCAAAAACAGCCTTATCTCAGCGAGAGAAGCTCAAAAACAGCATAAAACTGCATTACAGTGCCACGGCTTAAACTAAGTGTTTACGAACAAATTTCTTCATCAGTACTATGGCAAATGGGATAAACTACATGGACAAAGTGGCTTCAAGTCACTTTGTGTGGACAATTTCACAGTAAACACAATGTTTCAAAAACAGCCTTATCTCAGCGAGAGAAGCTCAAATCCAGCATAAAACTGCATTACAGTGCCACGGCTTAAACTAAGTGTTTACGAACAAATTTCTTCATCAGTACTATGGCAAATGGGATAAACTACATGGACAAAGTGGCTTCAAGTCACTTTGTGTGGACAATTTCACAGTAAACACAATGTTTCAAAAACAGCCTTATCTCAGCGAGAGCAGCTCAAATCCAGCATAAAACTGCATTACAGTGCCACGGCTTAAACTGAGTGTTTACGAACAAATTTCTTCATCAGTACTATGGCAAATGAGATAAACTACATGGACAAAGTGGCTTCAAGTCACTTTGTGTGGACAATTTCACAGGAAACACAATGTTTCAAAAACAGCCTTATCTCGGTGAGAGAAGCTCAAAAACAGCATAAAACAGCATTACAGTGCCACGGCTTAAACTAAGTGTTTAAGAACAAATTTCTTCATCAGCAAACGGGATACACTACATGGCCAATGTGGCTTCACTTTGTATCTGCAATTACACAGAAAACAGCATTTCAAGTCTCACTTTCTCAGCCTAATGTAAAACTGCATCACAGCGCCACGGCTTAAACTAAGTGTTTACAAACAAGTTTCATACTCAGACCTATGGCAAATGGGATAAACTACATGGACAAAGTGGTTTCAAGTCACTTTGTGTGGACAATTTCACAGGATACACAATGTTTCAAAAACAGCCTTATCTCAGCGAGAGAAGCTCAAAAACAGCATAAAACTGTATTACAGTGCCACGGCTTAAACTAAGTGTTTACGAACAAATTTCTTCATCAGTTCTATGGCAAATGGGATAACCTACATGGACAAAGTGGCTTCAAGTCACTTTGTGTCTGCAATTACACAGAAAACAGCATTTCAATTCTCACTTTCTCAGCCTAATGTAAAACTGCATCACAGTGCCACGGCTTAAACTAAGTGTTTACAAACAAGTTTCTTCATCAGTACTATGGCAAATGGGATAAACTACATGGACAAAGTGGCTTCAAGTCACTTTGTGTGGACAATTTCACAGTAAACACAATGTTTCAAAAACAGCCTTATCTCAGCGAGAGAAGCTCAAATCCAGCATAAAACTGCATTACAGTGCCACGGCTTAAACTGAGTGTTTACTAACAAATTTCTTCATCAGTACTATGGCAAATGAGATAAACTACATGGACAAAGTGGCTTCAAGTCACTATGTGTGGACAATTTCACAGTAAACACAATGTTTCAAAAACAGCCTTATCTCAGCGAGAGAAGCTCAAATCCAGCATAAAACTGCATTACAGTGCCACGGCTTAAACTGAGTGTTTACGAACAAATTTCTTCATCAGCAAATGGGATACACTACATGGCCAACGTGGCTTCACTTTTTGTCTGCAAATACACAGAAAACAGCATTTCAAGTCTCACTTTCTCAGCCTAATGTAAAACTGCATCACAGTGCCACGGCTTAAACTAAGTGTTTACAAACAAGTTTAATACTCAGAACTTTGGCAAATGGATTACACTACATGGACAAAGTGGCTTCAAGTCACTTTGTGTGGACAATTTCACAGGAAACACAATGTTTCAAAAACAGCCTTATCTCAGCGAGAGAAGCTCAAAAACAGCATAAAACTGCATTACAGTGCCACGGCTTAAACTAAGTGTTTACGAACAAATTTCTTCATCAGTTCTATGGCAAATGGGATAAACTACATGGACAAAGTGGCTTCAAGTCACTTTGTGTGGACAATTTCACAGGAAACACAATGTTTCAAAAACAGCCTTATCTCAGCGAGAGAAGCTCAAAAACAGCATAAAACTGCATTACAGTGCCACGGCTTAAACTAAGTGTTTACGAACAAATTTCTTCATCAGTACTATGGCAAATGGGATAAACTACATGGACAAAGTGGCTTCAAGTCACTTTGTGTGGACAATTTCACAGTAAACACAATGTTTCAAAAACAGCCTTATCTCAGCGAGAGCAGCTCAAATCCAGCATAAAACTGCATTACAGTGCCACGGCTTAAACTGAGTGTTTACGAACAAATTTCTTCATCAGTACTATGGCAAATGAGATAAACTACATGGACAAGGTGGCTTCAAGTCACTTTGTGTGGACAATTTCACAGGAAACACAATGTTTCAAAAACAGCCTTATCTCGGTGAGAGAAGCTCAAAAACAGCATAAAACAGCATTACAGTGCCACGGCTTAAACTAAGTGTTTAAGAACAAATTTCTTCATCAGTACTATGGCAAATGGGATAAACTACATGGACAAAGTGGCTTCAAGTCACTTTGTGTCTGCAATTACACAGAAAACAGCATTTCAATTCTCACTTTCTCAGCCTAATGTAAAACTGCATCACAGCGCCACGGCTTAAACTAAGTGTTTACAAACAAGTTTCAGACTCAGAACTTTGGCAAATGGATTACACTACATGGACAAAGTGGCTTCAAGTCACTTTGTGTGGACAATTTCACAGGAAACACAATGTTTCAAAAACAGCCTTATCTCAGCGAGAGAAGCTCAAAAACAGCATAAAACTGCATTACAGTGCCACGGCTTAAACTAAGTGTTTAAGAACAAATTTCTTCATCAGCAAATGGGATACACTACATGGCCAACGTGGCTTCACTTTGTGTCTGCAAATACACAGAAAACAGCATTTCAAGTCTCACTTTCTCAGCCTAATGTTAAACTGCATCACAGTGCCACGGCTTAAACTAAGTGTTTACGAACAAATTTCTTCATCAGTTCTATGGCAAATGGGATAAACTACATGGACAAAGTGGCTTCAAGTCACTTTGTGTGGACAATTTCACAGGAAACACAATGTTTCAAAAACAGCCTTATCTCGGTGAGAGAAGCTCAAAAACAGCATAAAACTGCATTACAGTGCCACGGCTTAAACTAAGTGTTTAAGAACAAATTTCTTCATCAGTACTATGGCAAATGAGATAAACTACATGGACAAAGTGGCTTCAAGTCACTTTGTGTGGACAATTTCACAGGAAACACAATGTTTCAAAAACAGCCTTATCTCGGTGAGAGAAGCTCAAAAACAGCATAAAACTGCATTACAGTGCCACGGCTTAAACTAAGTGTTTAAGAACAAATTTCTTCATCAGTACTATGGCAAATGGGATAAACTACATGGACAAAGTGGCTTCAAGTCACTTTGTGTCTGCAATTACACAGAAAACAGCATTTCAATTCTCACTTTCTCAGCCTAATGTAAAACTGCATCACAGCGCCACGGCTTAAACTAAGTGTTTACAAACAAGTTTCAGACTCAGAACTTTGGCAAATGGGATAAACTACATGGACAAAGTGGCTTCAAGTCACTTTGTGTGGACAATTTCACAGGAAACACAATGTTTCAAAAACAGCCTTATCTCAGCGAGAGAAGCTCAAAAACAGCATAAAACTGCATTACAGTGCCACGGCTTAAACTAAGTGTTTAAGAACAAATTTCTTCATCAGCAAACGGGATACACTACATGGCCAATGTGGCTTCACTTTGTATCTGCAATTACACAGAAAACAGCATTTCAAGTCTCACTTTCTCAGCCTAATGTAAAACTGCATCACAGTGCCACGGCTTAAACTAAGTGTTTACAAACAAGTTTAATACTCAGAACTTTGGCAAATGGGATACACTACATGGACAAAGTGGTTTCAAGTCACTTTGTGTGGACAATTTCAAAGGAAACACAATGTTTCAAAAACAGCCTTATCTCAGCGAGAGAAGCTCAAAAACAGCATAAAACTGCATTACAGTGCCACGGCTTAAACTAAGTGTTTACGAACAAATTTCTTCATCAGTTCTATGGCAAATGGGATAAACTACATGGACAAAGTGGCTTCAAGTCACTTTGTGTGGACAATTTCACAGGAAACACAATGTTTCAAAAACAGCCTTATCTCAGCGAGAGAAGCTCAAAAACAGCATAAAACTGCATTACAGTGCCACGGCTTAAACTAAGTGTTTACGAACAAATTTCTTCATCAGTACTATGGCAAATGGGATAAACTACATGGACAAAGTGGCTTCAAGTCACTTTGTGTGGACAATTTCACAGTAAACACAATGTTTCAAAAACAGCCTTATCTCAGCGAGAGCAGCTCAAATCCAGCATAAAACTGCATTACAGTGCCACGGCTTAAACTGAGTGTTTACGAACAAATTCTTCATCAGTACTATGGCAAATGAGATAAACTACATGGACAAGTGGCTTCAAGTCACTTTGTGTGGACAATTTTCACAGGAAACACAATGTTTCAAAAACAGCCTTATCTCGGTGAGAGAAGCTCAAAAACAGCATAAAACAGCATTACAGTGCCACGGCTTAAACTAAGTGTTTAAGAACAAATTTTCTTCATCTGGACTATGGCAAATGGGATAAACTACATGGACAAAGTGGCTTCAAGTCACTTTGTGTCTGCAATTACACAGAAAACAGCATTTCAATTCTCACTTTCTCAGCCTAATGTAAAACTGCATCACAGCGCCACGGCTTAAACTAAGTGTTTACAAACAAGTTTCAGACTCAGAACTTTGGCAAATGGATTACACTACATGGACAAAGTGGCTTCAAGTCACTTTGTGTGGACAATTTCACAGGAAACACAATGTTTCAAAAACAGCCTTATCTCAGCGAGAGAAGCTCAAAAACAGCATAAAACTGCATTACAGTGCCACGGCTTAAACTAAGTGTTTAAGAACAAATTTCTTCATCAGCAAATGGGATACACTACATGGCCAACGTGGCTTCACTTTGTGTCTGCAAATACACAGAAAACAGCATTTCAAGTCTCACTTTCCCAGCCTAATGTTAAACTGCATCACAGTGCCACGGCTTAAACTAAGTGTTTACGAACAAATTTCTTCATCAGTACTATGGCAAATGAGATAAACTACATGGACAAAGTGGCTTCAAGTCACTTTGTGTGGACAATTTCACAGGAAACACAATGTTTCAAAAACAGCCTTATCTCGGTGAGAGAAGCTCAAAAACAGCATAAAACTGCATTACAGTGCCACGGCTTAAACTAAGTGTTTAAGAACAAATTTCTTCATCAGTACTATGGCAAATGAGATAAACTACATGGACAAAGTGGCTTCAAGTCACTTTGTGTGGACAATTTCACAGGAAACACAATGTTTCAAAAACAGCCTTATCTCGGTGAGAGAAGCTCAAAAACAGCATAAAACTGCATTACAGTGCCACGGCTTAAACTAAGTGTTTAAGAACAAATTTCTTCATCAGTACTATGGCAAATGGGATAAACTACATGGACAAAGTGGCTTCAAGTCACTTTGTGTCTGCAATTACACAGAAAACAGCATTTCAATTCTCACTTTCTCAGCCTAATGTAAAACTGCATCACAGCGCCACGGCTTAAACTAAGTGTTTACAAACAAGTTTCAGACTCAGAACTTTGGCAAATGGGATAAACTACATGGACAAAGTGGCTTCAAGTCACTTTGTGTGGACAATTTCACAGGAAACACAATGTTTCAAAAACAGCCTTATCTCAGCGAGAGAAGCTCAAAAACAGCATAAAACTGCATTACAGTGCCACGGCTTAAACTAAGTGTTTAAGAACAAATTTCTTCATCAGCAAACGGGATACACTACATGGCCAATGTGGCTTCACTTTGTATCTGCAATTACACAGAAAACAGCATTTCAAGTCTCACTTTCTCAGCCTAATGTAAAACTGCATCACAGCGCCACGGCTTAAACTAAGTGTTTACAAACAAGTGTCATACTCAGAACTTTGGCAAATGGGATACACTACATGGACAAAGTGGTTTCAAGTCACTTTGTGTGGACAATTTCACAGGAAACACAATGTTTCAAAAACAGCCTTATCTCAGCGAGAGAAGCTCAAAAACAGCATAAAACTGCATTACAGTGCCACGGCATAAACTAAGTGTTTACGAACAAATTTCTTCATCAGTACTATGGCAAATGAGATAAACTACATGGACAAAGTGGCTTCAAGTCACTTTGTGTGGACAATTTCACAGGAAACACAATGTTTCAAAAACAGCCTTATCTCGGTGAGAGAAGCTCAAAAACAGCATAAAACTGCATTACAGTGCCACGGCTTAAACTAAGTGTTTACGAACAAATTTCTTCATCAGTACTATGGCAAATGGGATAAACTACATGGACAAAGTGGCTTCAAGTCACTTTGTGTGGACAATTTCACAGGAAACACAATGTTTCAAAAACAGCCTTATCTCAGCGAGAGAAGCTCAAATCCAGCATAAAACTGCATTACAGTGCCACGGCTTAAACTAAGTGTTTAAGAACAAATTTCTTCATCAGTACTATGGCAAATGGGATAAACTACATGGACAAAGTGGCTTCAAGTCACTTTGTGTCTGCAATTACACAGAAAACAGCATTTCAATTCTCACTTTCTGAGCCTAATGTAAAACTGCATCACAGCGCCACGGCTTAAACTAAGTGTTTACAAACAAGTTTCAGACTCAGAACTTTGGCAAATGGGATAAACTACATGGACAAAGTGGCTTCAAGTCACTTTGTGTGGACAATTTCACAGGAAACACAATGTTTCAAAAACAGCCTTATCTCGGTGAGAGAAGCTCAAAAACAGCATAAAACTGCATTACAGTGCCACGGCTTAAACTAAGTGTTTAAGAACAAATTTCTTCATCAGTACTATGGCAAATGGGATAAACTACATGGACAAAGTGGCTTCAAGTCACTTTGTGTCTGCAATTACACAGAAAACAGCATTTTAATTCTCACTTTCTCAGCCTAATGTAAAACTGCATCACAGCGCCACGGCTTAAACTAAGTGTTTACAAACAAGTTTCAGACTCAGAACTTTGGCAAATGGGATAAACTACATGGACAAAGTGGCTTCAAGTCACTTTGTGTGGACAATTTCACAGGAAACACAATGTTTCAAAAACAGCCTAATCTCGGTGAGAGAAGCTCAAAAACAGCATAAAACTGCATTACAGTGCCACGGCTTAAACTAAGTGTTTAAGAACAAATTTCTTCATCAGTACTATGGCAAATGAGATAAACTACATGGACAAAGTGGCTTCAAGTCACTTTGTGTGGACAATTTCACAGGAAACACAATGTTTCAAAAACAGCCTTATCTCGGTGAGAGAAGCTCAAAAACAGCATAAAACTGCATTACAGTGCCACGGCTTAAACTAAGTGTTTAAGAACAAATTTCTTCATCAGTACTATGGCAAATGGGATAAACTACATGGACAAAGTGGCTTCAAGTCACTTTGTGTCTGCAATTACACAGAAAACAGCATTTCAATTCTCACTTTCTCAGCCTAATGTAAAACTGCATCACAGCGCCACGGCTTAAACTAAGTGTTTACAAACAAGTTTCAGACTCAGAACTTTGGCAAATGGGATAAACTACATGGACAAAGTGGCTTCAAGTCACTTTGTGTGGACAATTTCACAGGAAACACAATGTTTCAAAAACAGCCTTATCTCAGCGAGAGAAGCTCAAAAACAGCATAAAACTGCATTACAGTGCCACGGCTTAAACTAAGTGTTTAAGAACAAATTTCTTCATCAGCAAACGGGATACACTACATGGCCAATGTGGCTTCACTTTGTATCTGCAATTACACAGAAAACAGCATTTCAAGTCTCACTTTCTCAGCCTAATGTAAAACTGCATCACAGCGCCACGGCTTAAACTAAGTGTTTACAAACAAGTGTCATACTCAGAACTTTGGCAAATGGGATACACTACATGGACAAAGTGGTTTCAAGTCACTTTGTGTGGACAATTTCACAGGAAACACAATGTTTCAAAAACAGCCTTATCTCAGCGAGAGAAGCTCAAAAACAGCATAAAACTGCATTACAGTGCCACGGCATAAACTAAGTGTTTACGAACAAATTTCTTCATCAGTACTATGGCAAATGAGATAAACTACATGGACAAAGTGGCTTCAAGTCACTTTGTGTGGACAATTTCACAGGAAACACAATGTTTCAAAAACAGCCTTATCTCGGTGAGAGAAGCTCAAAAACAGCATAAAACTGCATTACAGTGCCACGGCTTAAACTAAGTGTTTACGAACAAATTTCTTCATCAGTACTATGGCAAATGGGATAAACTACATGGACAAAGTGGCTTCAAGTCACTTTGTGTGGACAATTTCACAGGAAACACAATGTTTCAAAAACAGCCTTATCTCAGCGAGAGAAGCTCAAATCCAGCATAAAACTGCATTACAGTGCCACGGCTTAAACTAAGTGTTTAAGAACAAATTTCTTCATCAGTACTATGGCAAATGGGATAAACTACATGGACAAAGTGGCTTCAAGTCACTTTGTGTCTGCAATTACACAGAAAACAGCATTTCAATTCTCACTTTCTCAGCCTAATGTAAAACTGCATCACAGCGCCACGGCTTAAACTAAGTGTTTACAAACAAGTTTCAGACTCAGAACTTTGGCAAATGGGATAAACTACATGGACAAAGTGGCTTCAAGTCACTTTGTGTGGACAATTTCACAGGAAACACAATGTTTCAAAAACAGCCTTATCTCGGTGAGAGAAGCTCAAAAACAGCATAAAACTGCATTACAGTGCCACGGCTTAAACTAAGTGTTTAAGAACAAATTTCTTCATCAGTACTATGGCAAATGGGATAAACTACATGGACAAAGTGGCTTCAAGTCACTTTGTGTCTGCAATTACACAGAAAACAGCATTTTAATTCTCACTTTCTCAGCCTAATGTAAAACTGCATCACAGCGCCACGGCTTAAACTAAGTGTTTACAAACAAGTTTCAGACTCAGAACTTTGGCAAATGGGATAAACTACATGGACAAAGTGGCTTCAAGTCACTTTGTGTGGACAATTTCACAGGAAACACAATGTTTCAAAAACAGCCTAATCTCAGCGAGAGAAGCTCAAAAACAGCATAAAACTGCATTACAGTGCCACGGCTTAAACTAAGTGTTTAAGAACAAATTTCTTCATCAGCAAACGGGATACACTACATGGCCAATGTGGCTTCACTTTGTATCTGCAATTACACAGAAAACAGCATTTCAAGTCTCACTTTCTCAGCCTAATGTAAAACTGCATCACAGCGCCACGGCTTAAACTAAGTGTTTACAAACAAGTGTCATACTCAGAACTTTGGCAAATGGGATACACTACATGGACAAAGTGGTTTCAAGTCACTTTGTGTGGACAATTTCACAGGAAACACAATGTTTCAAAAACAGCCTTATCTCAGCGAGAGAAGCTCAAAAACAGCATAAAACTGCATTACAGTGCCACGGCATAAACTA
This sequence comes from Embiotoca jacksoni, assembly GCF_022577435.1. Lineage (NCBI taxonomy): Eukaryota > Metazoa > Chordata > Actinopteri > Embiotocidae > Embiotoca > Embiotoca jacksoni. Next base: position 38,948 of record NW_027185303.1, on the reverse strand, counting down.
AGTGTTTACGAACAAATTTCTTCATCAGTACTATGGCAAATGAGATAAACTACATGGACAAAGTGGCTTCAAGTCACTTTGTGTGGACAATTTCACAGGAAACACAATGTTTCAAAAACAGCCTTATCTCGGTGAGAGAAGCTCAAAAACAGCATAAAACTGCATTACAGTGCCACGGCTTAAACTAAGTGTTTAAGAACAAATTTCTTCATCAGTACTATGGCAAATGAGATAAACTACATGGACAAAGTGGCTTCAAGTCACTTTGTGTGGACAATTTCACAGGAAACACAATGTTTCAAAAACAGCCTTATCTCGGTGAGAGAAGCTCAAAAACAGCATAAAACTGCATTACAGTGCCACGGCTTAAACTAAGTGTTTAAGAACAAATTTCTTCATCAGTACTATGGCAAATGGGATAAACTACATGGACAAAGTGGCTTCAAGTCACTTTGTGTCTGCAATTACACAGAAAACAGCATTTCAATTCTCACTTTCTCAGCCTAATGTAAAACTGCATCACAGCGCCACGGCTTAAACTAAGTGTTTACAAACAAGTTTCAGACTCAGAACTTTGGCAAATGGGATAAACTACATGGACAAAGTGGCTTCAAGTCACTTTGTGTGGACAATTTCACAGGAAACACAATGTTTCAAAAACAGCCTTATCTCAGCGAGAGAAGCTCAAAAACAGCATAAAACTGCATTACAGTGCCACGGCTTAAACTAAGTGTTTAAGAACAAATTTCTTCATCAGCAAACGGGATACACTACATGGCCAATGTGGCTTCACTTTGTATCTGCAATTACACAGAAAACAGCATTTCAAGTCTCACTTTCTCAGCCTAATGTAAAACTGCATCACAGCGCCACGGCTTAAACTAAGTGTTTACAAACAAGTGTCATACTCAGAACTTTGGCAAATGGGATACACTACATGGACAAAGTGGTTTCAAGTCACTTTGTGTGGACAATTTCACAGGAAACACAATGTTTCAAAAACAGCCTTATCTCAGCGAGAGAAGCTCAAAAACAGCATAAAACTGCATTACAGTGCCACGGCATAAACTAAGTGTTTACGAACAAATTTCTTCATCAGTACTATGGCAAATGAGATAAACTACATGGACAAAGTGGCTTCAAGTCACTTTGTGTGGACAATTTCACAGGAAACACAATGTTTCAAAAACAGCCTTATCTCGGTGAGAGAAGCTCAAAAACAGCATAAAACTGCATTACAGTGCCACGGCTTAAACTAAGTGTTTAAGAACAAATTTCTTCATCAGTACTATGGCAAATGAGATAAACTACATGGACAAAGTGGCTTCAAGTCACTTTGTGTGGACAATTTCACAGGAAACACAATGTTTCAAAAACAGCCTTATCTCGGTGAGAGAAGCTCAAAAACAGCATAAAACTGCATTACAGTGCCACGGCTTAAACTAAGTGTTTAAGAACAAATTTCTTCATCAGTACTATGGCAAATGGGATAAACTACATGGACAAAGTGGCTTCAAGTCACTTTGTGTCTGCAATTACACAGAAAACAGCATTTCAATTCTCACTTTCTCAGCCTAATGTAAAACTGCATCACAGCGCCACGGCTTAAACTAAGTGTTTACAAACAAGTTTCAGACTCAGAACTTTGGCAAATGGGATAAACTACATGGACAAAGTGGCTTCAAGTCACTTTGTGTGGACAATTTCACAGGAAACACAATGTTTCAAAAACAGCCTTATCTCAGCGAGAGAAGCTCAAAAACAGCATAAAACTGCATTACAGTGCCACGGCTTAAACTAAGTGTTTAAGAACAAATTTCTTCATCAGCAAACGGGATACACTACATGGCCAATGTGGCTTCACTTTGTATCTGCAATTACACAGAAAACAGCATTTCAAGTCTCACTTTCTCAGCCTAATGTAAAACTGCATCACAGCGCCACGGCTTAAACTAAGTGTTTACAAACAAGTGTCATACTCAGAACTTTGGCAAATGGGATACACTACATGGACAAAGTGGTTTCAAGTCACTTTGTGTGGACAATTTCACAGGAAACACAATGTTTCAAAAACAGCCTTATCTCAGCGAGAGAAGCTCAAAAACAGCATAAAACTGCATTACAGTGCCACGGCATAAACTAAGTGTTTACGAACAAATTTCTTCATCAGTACTATGGCAAATGAGATAAACTACATGGACAAAGTGGCTTCAAGTCACTTTGTGTGGACAATTTCACAGGAAACACAATGTTTCAAAAACAGCCTTATCTCGGTGAGAGAAGCTCAAAAACAGCATAAAACTGCATTACAGTGCCACGGCTTAAACTAAGTGTTTACGAACAAATTTCTTCATCAGTACTATGGCAAATGGGATAAACTACATGGACAAAGTGGCTTCAAGTCACTTTGTGTGGACAATTTCACAGGAAACACAATGTTTCAAAAACAGCCTTATCTCAGCGAGAGAAGCTCAAATCCAGCATAAAACTGCATTACAGTGCCACGGCTTAAACTAAGTGTTTAAGAACAAATTTCTTCATCAGTACTATGGCAAATGGGATAAACTACATGGACAAAGTGGCTTCAAGTCACTTTGTGTCTGCAATTACACAGAAAACAGCATTTCAATTCTCACTTTCTCAGCCTAATGTAAAACTGCATCACAGCGCCACGGCTTAAACTAAGTGTTTACAAACAAGTTTCAGACTCAGAACTTTGGCAAATGGGATAAACTACATGGACAAAGTGGCTTCAAGTCACTTTGTGTGGACAATTTCACAGGAAACACAATGTTTCAAAAACAGCCTTATCTCGGTGAGAGAAGCTCAAAAACAGCATAAAACTGCATTACAGTGCCACGGCTTAAACTAAGTGTTTAAGAACAAATTTCTTCATCAGTACTATGGCAAATGGGATAAACTACATGGACAAAGTGGCTTCAAGTCACTTTGTGTCTGCAATTACACAGAAAACAGCATTTTAATTCTCACTTTCTCAGCCTAATGTAAAACTGCATCACAGCGCCACGGCTTAAACTAAGTGTTTACAAACAAGTTTCAGACTCAGAACTTTGGCAAATGGGATAAACTACATGGACAAAGTGGCTTCAAGTCACTTTGTGTGGACAATTTCACAGGAAACACAATGTTTCAAAAACAGCCTAATCTCAGCGAGAGAAGCTCAAAAACAGCATAAAACTGCATTACAGTGCCACGGCTTAAACTAAGTGTTTAAGAACAAATTTCTTCATCAGCAAACGGGATACACTACATGGCCAATGTGGCTTCACTTTGTATCTGCAATTACACAGAAAACAGCATTTCAAGTCTCACTTTCTCAGCCTAATGTAAAACTGCATCACAGTGCCACGGCTTAAACTAAGTGTTTACGAACAAATTTCTTCATCAGTTCTATGGCAAATGGGATAAACTACATGGACAAAGTGGCTTCAAGTCACTTTGTGTGGACAATTTCACAGGAAACACAATGTTTCAAAAACAGCCTAATCTCAGCGAGAGAAGCTCAAAAACAGCATAAAACTGCATTACAGTGCCACGGCTTAAACTAAGTGTTTAAGAACAAATTTCTTCATCAGCAAACGGGATACACTACATGGCCAATGTGGCTTCACTTTGTATCTGCAATTACACAGAAAACAGCATTTCAAGTCTCACTTTCTCAGCCTAATGTAAAACTGCATGACAGTGCCACGGCTTAAACTAAGTGTTTACGAACAAATTTCTTCATCAGTTCTATGGCAAATGGGATAAACTACATGGACAAAGTGGCTTCAAGTCACTTTGTGTGGACAATTTCACAGGAAACACAATGTTTCAAAAACAGCCTTATCTCAGCGAGAGAAGCTCAAAAACAGCATAAAACTGCATTACAGTGCCACGGCTTAAACTAAGTGTTTACGAACAAATTTCTTCATCAGTACTATGGCAAATGAGATAAACTACATGGACAAAGTGGCTTCAAGTCACTTTGTGTGGACAATTTCACAGGAAACACAATGTTTCAAAAACAGCCTTATCTCAGCGAGAGAAGCTCAAAAACAGCATAAAACTGCATTACAGTGCCACGGCTTAAACTAAGTGTTTAAGAACAAATTTCTTCATCAGTACTATGGCAAATGAGATAAACTACATGGACAAAGTGGCTTCAAGTCACTTTGTGTGGACAATTTCACAGGAAACACAATGTTTCAAAAACAGCCTTATCTCGGTGAGAGAAGCTCAAAAACAGCATAAAACTGCATTACAGTGCCACGGCTTAAACTAAGTGTTTAAGAACAAATTTCTTCATCAGTACTATGGCAAATGGGATAAACTACATGGACAAAGTGGCTTCAAGTCACTTTGTGTCTGCAATTACACAGAAAACAGCATTTCAATTCTCACTTTCTCAGCCTAATGTAAAACTGCATCACAGCGCCACGGCTTAAACTAAGTGTTTACAAACAAGTTTCAGACTCAGAACTTTGGCAAATGGGATAAACTACATGGACAAAGTGGCTTCAAGTCACTTTGTGTGGACAATTTCACAGGAAACACAATGTTTCAAAAACAGCCTTATCTCAGCGAGAGAAGCTCAAAAACAGCATAAAACTGCATTACAGTGCCACGGCTTAAACTAAGTGTTTAAGAACAAATTTCTTCATCAGCAAACGGGATACACTGCATGGCCAATGTGGCTTCACTTTGTATCTGCAATTACACAGAAAACAGCATTTCAAGTCTCACTTTCTCAGCCTAATGTAAAACTGCATCACAGCGCCACGGCTTAAACTAAGTGTTTACAAACAAGTTTCATACTCAGAACTTTGGCAAATGGGATACACTACATGGACAAAGTGGTTTCAAGTCACTTTGTGTGGACAATTTCACAGGAAACACAATGTTTCAAAAACAGCCTTATCTCAGCGAGAGAAGCTCAAAAACAGCATAAAACTGCATTACAGTGCCACGGCATAAACTAAGTGTTTACGAACAAATTTCTTCATCAGTACTATGGCAAATGAGATAAACTACATGGACAAAGTGGCTTCAAGTCACTTTGTGTGGACAATTTCACAGGAAACACAATGTTTCAAAAACAGCCTTATCTCGGTGAGAGAAGCTCAAAAACAGCATAAAACTGCATTACAGTGCCACGGCTTAAACTAAGTGTTTACGAACAAATTTCTTCATCAGTACTATGGCAAATGGGATAAACTACATGGACAAAGTGGCTTCAAGTCACTTTGTGTGGACAATTTCACAGGAAACACAATGTTTCAAAAACAGCCTTATCTCAGCGAGAGAAGCTCAAATCCAGCATAAAACTGCATTACAGTGCCACGGCTTAAACTAAGTGTTTAAGAACAAATTTCTTCATCAGTACTATGGCAAATGGGATAAACTACATGGACAAAGTGGCTTCAAGTCACTTTGTGTCTGCAATTACACAGAAAACAGCATTTCAATTCTCACTTTCTCAGCCTAATGTAAAACTGCATCACAGCGCCACGGCTTAAACTAAGTGTTTACAAACAAGTTTCAGACTCAGAACTTTGGCAAATGGGATAAACTACATGGACAAAGTGGCTTCAAGTCACTTTGTGTGGACAATTTCACAGGAAACACAATGTTTCAAAAACAGCCTTATCTCGGTGAGAGAAGCTCAAAAACAGCATAAAACTGCATTACAGTGCCACGGCTTAAACTAAGTGTTTAAGAACAAATTTCTTCATCAGTACTATGGCAAATGGGATAAACTACATGGACAAAGTGCCTTCAAGTCACTTTGTGTCTGCAATTACACAGAAAACAGCATTTTAATTCTCACTTTCTCAGCCTAATGTAAAACTGCATCACAGCGCCACGGCTTAAACTAAGTGTTTACAAACAAGTTTCAGACTCAGAACTTTGGCAAATGGGATAAACTACATGGACAAAGTGGCTTCAAGTCACTTTGTGTGGACAATTTCACAGGAAACACAATGTTTCAAAAACAGCCTAATCTCAGCGAGAGAAGCTCAAAAACAGCATAAAACTGCATTACAGTGCCACGGCTTAAACTAAGTGTTTAAGAACAAATTTCTTCATCAGCAAACGGGATACACTACATGGCCAATGTGGCTTCACTTTGTATCTGCAATTACACAGAAAACAGCATTTCAAGTCTCACTTTCTCAGCCTAATGTAAAACTGCATCACAGTGCCACGGCTTAAACTAAGTGTTTACGAACAAATTTCTTCATCAGTTCTATGGCAAATGGGATAAACTACATGGACAAAGTGGCTTCAAGTCACTTTGTGTGGACAATTTCACAGGAAACACAATGTTTCAAAAACAGCCTTATCTCAGCGAGAGAAGCTCAAAAACAGCATAAAACTGCATTACAGTGCCACGGCTTAAACTAAGTGTTTACGAACAAATTTCTTCATCAGTACTATGGCAAATGGGATAAACTACATGGACAAAGTGGCTTCAAGTCACTTTGTGTGGACAATTTCACAGTAAACACAATGTTTCAAAAACAGCCTTATCTCAGCGAGAGAAGCTCAAATCCAGCATAAAACTGCATTACAGTGCCACGGCTTAAACTGAGTGTTTACGAACAAATTTCTTCATCAGTACTATGGCAAATGAGATAAACTACATGGACAAAGTGGCTTCAAGTCACTTTGTGTGGACAATTTCACAGTAAACACAATGTTTCAAAAACAGCCTTATCTCAGCGAGAGAAGCTCAAATACAGCATAAAACTGCATTACAGTGCCACGGCTTAAACTGAGTGTTTACGAACAAATTTCTTCATCAGTACTATGGCAAATGAGATAAACTACATGGACAAAGTGGCTTCAAGTCACTTTGTGTCTGCAATTACACAGAAAACAGCATTTTAATTCTCACTTTCTCAGCCTAATGTAAAACTGCATCACAGCGCCACGGCTTAAACTAAGTGTTTACAAACAAGTTTCAGACTCAGAACTTTGGCAAATGGGATAAACTACATGGACAAAGTGGCTTCAAGTCACTTTGTGTGGACAATTTCACAGGAAACACAATGTTTCAAAAACAGCCTAATCTCAGCGAGAGAAGCTCAAAAACAGCATAAAACTGCATTACAGTGCCACGGCTTAAACTAAGTGTTTAAGAACAAATTTCTTCATCAGCAAACGGGATACACTACATGGCCAATGTGGCTTCACTTTGTATCTGCAATTACACAGAAAACAGCATTTCAAGTCTCACTTTCTCAGCCTAATGTAAAACTGCATCACAGTGCCACGGCTTAAACTAAGTGTTTACGAACAAATTTCTTCATCAGTTCTATGGCAAATGGGATAAACTACATGGACAAAGTGGCTTCAAGTCACTTTGTGTGGACAATTTCACAGGAAACACAATGTTTCAAAAACAGCCTTATCTCAGCGAGAGAAGCTCAAAAACAGCATAAAACTGCATCACAGCGCCACGGCTTAAACTAAGTGTTTACAAACAAGTTTCAGACTCAGAACTTTGGCAAATGGGATAAACTACATGGACAAAGTGGCTTCAAGTCACTTTGTGTGGACAATTTCACAGGAAACACAATGTTTCAAAAACAGCCTTATCTCAGCGAGAGAAGCTCAAAAACAGCATAAAACTGCATTACAGTGCCACGGCTTAAACTAAGTGTTTAAGAACAAATTTCTTCATCAGTACTATGGCAAATGAGATAAACTACATGGACAAAGTGGCTTCAAGTCACTTTGTGTGGACAATTTCACAGGAAACACAATGTTTCAAAAACAGCCTTATCTCAGCGAGAGAAGCTCAAAAACAGCATAAAACTGCATTACAGTGCCACGGCTTAAACTAAGTGTTTAAGAACAAATTTCTTCATCAGCAAACGGGATACACTGCATGGCCAATGTGGCTTCACTTTGTATCTGCAATTACACAGAAAACAGCATTTCAAGTCTCACTTTCTCAGCCTAATGTAAAACTGCATCACAGCGCCACGGCTTAAACTAAGTGTTTACAAACAAGTTTCATACTCAGAACTTTGGCAAATGGGATACACTACATGGACAAAGTGGTTTCAAGTCACTTTGTGTGGACAATTTCACAGGAAACACAATGTTTCAAAAACAGCCTTATCTCAGCGAGAGAAGCTCAAAAACAGCATAAAACTGCATTACAGTGCCACGGCATAAACTAAGTGTTTACGAACAAATTTCTTCATCAGTACTATGGCAAATGAGATAAACTACATGGACAAAGTGGCTTCAAGTCACTTTGTGTGGACAATTTCACAGGAAACACAATGTTTCAAAAACAGCCTTATCTCGGTGAGAGAAGCTCAAAAACAGCATAAAACTGCATTACAGTGCCACGGCTTAAACTAAGTGTTTACGAACAAATTTCTTCATCAGTACTATGGCAAATGGGATAAACTACATGGACAAAGTGGCTTCAAGTCACTTTGTGTGGACAATTTCACAGGAAACACAATGTTTCAAAAACAGCCTTATCTCAGCGAGAGAAGCTCAAATCCAGCATAAAACTGCATTACAGTGCCACGGCTTAAACTAAGTGTTTAAGAACAAATTTCTTCATCAGTACTATGGCAAATGGGATAAACTACATGGACAAAGTGGCTTCAAGTCACTTTGTGTCTGCAATTACACAGAAAACAGCATTTCAATTCTCACTTTCTCAGCCTAATGTAAAACTGCATCACAGCGCCACGGCTTAAACTAAGTGTTTACAAACAAGTTTCAGACTCAGAACTTTGGCAAATGGGATAAACTACATGGACAAAGTGGCTTCAAGTCACTTTGTGTGGACAATTTCACAGGAAACACAATGTTTCAAAAACAGCCTTATCTCGGTGAGAGAAGCTCAAAAACAGCATAAAACTGCATTACAGTGCCACGGCTTAAACTAAGTGTTTAAGAACAAATTTCTTCATCAGTACTATGGCAAATGGGATAAACTACATGGACAAAGTGGCTTCAAGTCACTTTGTGTCTGCAATTACACAGAAAACAGCATTTCAATTCTCACTTTCTCAGCCTAATGTAAAACTGCATCACAGCGCCACGGCTTAAACTAAGTGTTTACAAACAAGTTTCAGACTCAGAACTTTGGCAAATGGGATAAACTACATGGACAAAGTGGCTTCAAGTCACTTTGTGTGGACAATTTCACAGGAAACACAATGTTTCAAAAACAGCCTTATCTCAGCGAGAGAAGCTCAAAAACAGCATAAAACTGCATTACAGTGCCACGGCTTAAACTAAGTGTTTAAGAACAAATTTCTTCATCAGCAAACGGGATACACTACATGGCCAATGTGGCTTCACTTTGTATCTGCAATTACACAGAAAACAGCATTTCAAGTCTCACTTTCTCAGCCTAATGTAAAACTGCATCACAGCGCCACGGCTTAAACTAAGTGTTTACAAACAAGTGTCATACTCAGAACTTTGGCAAATGGGATACACTACATGGACAAAGTGGTTTCAAGTCACTTTGTGTGGACAATTTCACAGGAAACACAATGTTTCAAAAACAGCCTTATCTCAGCGAGAGAAGCTCAAAAACAGCATAAAACTGCATTACAGTGCCACGGCATAAACTAAGTGTTTACGAACAAATTTCTTCATCAGTACTATGGCAAATGAGATAAACTACATGGACAAAGTGGCTTCAAGTCACTTTGTGTGGACAATTTCACAGGAAACACAATGTTTCAAAAACAGCCTTATCTCGGTGAGAGAAGCTCAAAAACAGCATAAAACTGCATTACAGTGCCACGGCTTAAACTAAGTGTTTACGAACAAATTTCTTCATCAGTACTATGGCAAATGGGATAAACTACATGGACAAAGTGGCTTCAAGTCACTTTGTGTGGACAATTTCACAGGAAACACAATGTTTCAAAAACAGCCTTATCTCAGCGAGAGAAGCTCAAATCCAGCATAAAACTGCATTACAGTGCCACGGCTTAAACTAAGTGTTTAAGAACAAATTTCTTCATCAGTACTATGGCAAATGGGATAAACTACATGGACAAAGTGGCTTCAAGTCACTTTGTGTCTGCAATTACACAGAAAACAGCATTTCAATTCTCACTTTCTGAGCCTAATGTAAAACTGCATCACAGCGCCACGGCTTAAACTAAGTGTTTACAAACAAGTTTCAGACTCAGAACTTTGGCAAATGGGATAAACTACATGGACAAAGTGGCTTCAAGTCACTTTGTGTGGACAATTTCACAGGAAACACAATGTTTCAAAAACAGCCTTATCTCGGTGAGAGAAGCTCAAAAACAGCATAAAACTGCATTACAGTGCCACGGCTTAAACTAAGTGTTTAAGAACAAATTTCTTCATCAGTACTATGGCAAATGGGATAAACTACATGGACAAAGTGGCTTCAAGTCACTTTGTGTCTGCAATTACACAGAAAACAGCATTTTAATTCTCACTTTCTCAGCCTAATGTAAAACTGCATCACAGCGCCACGGCTTAAACTAAGTGTTTACAAACAAGTTTCAGACTCAGAACTTTGGCAAATGGGATAAACTACATGGACAAAGTGGCTTCAAGTCACTTTGTGTGGACAATTTCACAGGAAACACAATGTTTCAAAAACAGCCTAATCTCGGTGAGAGAAGCTCAAAAACAGCATAAAACTGCATTACAGTGCCACGGCTTAAACTAAGTGTTTAAGAACAAATTTCTTCATCAGTACTATGGCAAATGAGATAAACTACATGGACAAAGTGGCTTCAAGTCACTTTGTGTGGACAATTTCACAGGAAACACAATGTTTCAAAAACAGCCTTATCTCGGTGAGAGAAGCTCAAAAACAGCATAAAACTGCATTACAGTGCCACGGCTTAAACTAAGTGTTTAAGAACAAATTTCTTCATCAGTACTATGGCAAATGGGATAAACTACATGGACAAAGTGGCTTCAAGTCACTTTGTGTCTGCAATTACACAGAAAACAGCATTTCAATTCTCACTTTCTCAGCCTAATGTAAAACTGCATCACAGCGCCACGGCTTAAACTAAGTGTTTACAAACAAGTTTCAGACTCAGAACTTTGGCAAATGGGATAAACTACATGGACAAAGTGGCTTCAAGTCACTTTGTGTGGACAATTTCACAGGAAACACAATGTTTCAAAAACAGCCTTATCTCAGCGAGAGAAGCTCAAAAACAGCATAAAACTGCATTACAGTGCCACGGCTTAAACTAAGTGTTTAAGAACAAATTTCTTCATCAGCAAACGGGATACACTACATGGCCAATGTGGCTTCACTTTGTATCTGCAATTACACAGAAAACAGCATTTCAAGTCTCACTTTCTCAGCCTAATGTAAAACTGCATCACAGCGCCACGGCTTAAACTAAGTGTTTACAAACAAGTGTCATACTCAGAACTTTGGCAAATGGGATACACTACATGGACAAAGTGGTTTCAAGTCACTTTGTGTGGACAATTTCACAGGAAACACAATGTTTCAAAAACAGCCTTATCTCAGCGAGAGAAGCTCAAAAACAGCATAAAACTGCATTACAGTGCCACGGCATAAACTAAGTGTTTACGAACAAATTTCTTCATCAGTACTATGGCAAATGAGATAAACTACATGGACAAAGTGGCTTCAAGTCACTTTGTGTGGACAATTTCACAGGAAACACAATGTTTCAAAAACAGCCTTATCTCGGTGAGAGAAGCTCAAAAACAGCATAAAACTGCATTACAGTGCCACGGCTTAAACTAAGTGTTTACGAACAAATTTCTTCATCAGTACTATGGCAAATGGGATAAACTACATGGACAAAGTGGCTTCAAGTCACTTTGTGTGGACAATTTCACAGGAAACACAATGTTTCAAAAACAGCCTTATCTCAGCGAGAGAAGCTCAAATCCAGCATAAAACTGCATTACAGTGCCACGGCTTAAACTAAGTGTTTAAGAACAAATTTCTTCATCAGTACTATGGCAAATGGGATAAACTACATGGACAAAGTGGCTTCAAGTCACTTTGTGTCTGCAATTACACAGAAAACAGCATTTCAATTCTCACTTTCTCAGCCTAATGTAAAACTGCATCACAGCGCCACGGCTTAAACTAAGTGTTTACAAACAAGTTTCAGACTCAGAACTTTGGCAAATGGGATAAACTACATGGACAAAGTGGCTTCAAGTCACTTTGTGTGGACAATTTCACAGGAAACACAATGTTTCAAAAACAGCCTTATCTCGGTGAGAGAAGCTCAAAAACAGCATAAAACTGCATTACAGTGCCACGGCTTAAACTAAGTGTTTAAGAACAAATTTCTTCATCAGTACTATGGCAAATGGGATAAACTACATGGACAAAGTGGCTTCAAGTCACTTTGTGTCTGCAATTACACAGAAAACAGCATTTTAATTCTCACTTTCTCAGCCTAATGTAAAACTGCATCACAGCGCCACGGCTTAAACTAAGTGTTTACAAACAAGTTTCAGACTCAGAACTTTGGCAAATGGGATAAACTACATGGACAAAGTGGCTTCAAGTCACTTTGTGTGGACAATTTCACAGGAAACACAATGTTTCAAAAACAGCCTAATCTCAGCGAGAGAAGCTCAAAAACAGCATAAAACTGCATTACAGTGCCACGGCTTAAACTAAGTGTTTAAGAACAAATTTCTTCATCAGCAAACGGGATACACTACATGGCCAATGTGGCTTCACTTTGTATCTGCAATTACACAGAAAACAGCATTTCAAGTCTCACTTTCTCAGCCTAATGTAAAACTGCATCACAGCGCCACGGCTTAAACTAAGTGTTTACAAACAAGTGTCATACTCAGAACTTTGGCAAATGGGATACACTACATGGACAAAGTGGTTTCAAGTCACTTTGTGTGGACAATTTCACAGGAAACACAATGTTTCAAAAACAGCCTTATCTCAGCGAGAGAAGCTCAAAAACAGCATAAAACTGCATTACAGTGCCACGGCATAAACTAAGTGTTTACGAACAAATTTCTTCATCAGTACTATGGCAAATGAGATAAACTACATGGACAAAGTGGCTTCAAGTCACTTTGTGTGGACAATTTCACAGGAAACACAATGTTTCAAAAACAGCCTTATCTCGGTGAGAGAAGCTCAAAAACAGCATAAAACTGCATTACAGTGCCACGGCTTAAACTAAGTGTTTAAGAACAAATTTCTTCATCAGTACTATGGCAAATGAGATAAACTACATGGACAAAGTGGCTTCAAGTCACTTTGTGTGGACAATTTCACAGGAAACACAATGTTTCAAAAACAGCCTTATCTCGGTGAGAGAAGCTCAAAAACAGCATAAAACTGCATTACAGTGCCACGGCTTAAACTAAGTGTTTAAGAACAAATTTCTTCATCAGTACTATGGCAAATGGGATAAACTACATGGACAAAGTGGCTTCAAGTCACTTTGTGTCTGCAATTACACAGAAAACAGCATTTCAATTCTCACTTTCTCAGCCTAATGTAAAACTGCATCACAGCGCCACGGCTTAAACTAAGTGTTTACAAACAAGTTTCAGACTCAGAACTTTGGCAAATGGGATAAACTACATGGACAAAGTGGCTTCAAGTCACTTTGTGTGGACAATTTCACAGGAAACACAATGTTTCAAAAACAGCCTTATCTCAGCGAGAGAAGCTCAAAAACAGCATAAAACTGCATTACAGTGCCACGGCTTAAACTAAGTGTTTAAGAACAAATTTCTTCATCAGCAAACGGGATACACTACATGGCCAATGTGGCTTCACTTTGTATCTGCAATTACACAGAAAACAGCATTTCAAGTCTCACTTTCTCAGCCTAATGTAAAACTGCATCACAGCGCCACGGCTTAAACTAAGTGTTTACAAACAAGTGTCATACTCAGAACTTTGGCAAATGGGATACACTACATGGACAAAGTGGTTTCAAGTCACTTTGTGTGGACAATTTCACAGGAAACACAATGTTTCAAAAACAGCCTTATCTCAGCGAGAGAAGCTCAAAAACAGCATAAAACTGCATTACAGTGCCACGGCATAAACTAAGTGTTTACGAACAAATTTCTTCATCAGTACTATGGCAAATGAGATAAACTACATGGACAAAGTGGCTTCAAGTCACTTTGTGTGGACAATTTCACAGGAAACACAATGTTTCAAAAACAGCCTTATCTCGGTGAGAGAAGCTCAAAAACAGCATAAAACTGCATTACAGTGCCACGGCTTAAACTAAGTGTTTAAGAACAAATTTCTTCATCAGTACTATGGCAAATGAGATAAACTACATGGACAAAGTGGCTTCAAGTCACTTTGTGTGGACAATTTCACAGGAAACACAATGTTTCAAAAACAGCCTTATCTCGGTGAGAGAAGCTCAAAAACAGCATAAAACTGCATTACAGTGCCACGGCTTAAACTAAGTGTTTAAGAACAAATTTCTTCATCAGTACTATGGCAAATGGGATAAACTACATGGACAAAGTGGCTTCAAGTCACTTTGTGTCTGCAATTACACAGAAAACAGCATTTCAATTCTCACTTTCTCAGCCTAATGTAAAACTGCATCACAGCGCCACGGCTTAAACTAAGTGTTTACAAACAAGTTTCAGACTCAGAACTTTGGCAAATGGGATAAACTACATGGACAAAGTGGCTTCAAGTCACTTTGTGTGGACAATTTCACAGGAAACACAATGTTTCAAAAACAGCCTTATCTCAGCGAGAGAAGCTCAAAAACAGCATAAAACTGCATTACAGTGCCACGGCTTAAACTAAGTGTTTAAGAACAAATTTCTTCATCAGCAAACGGGATACACTACATGGCCAATGTGGCTTCACTTTGTATCTGCAATTACACAGAAAACAGCATTTCAAGTCTCACTTTCTCAGCCTAATGTAAAACTGCATCACAGCGCCACGGCTTAAACTAAGTGTTTACAAACAAGTGTCATACTCAGAACTTTGGCAAATGGGATACACTACATGGACAAAGTGGTTTCAAGTCACTTTGTGTGGACAATTTCACAGGAAACACAATGTTTCAAAAACAGCCTTATCTCAGCGAGAGAAGCTCAAAAACAGCATAAAACTGCATTACAGTGCCACGGCATAAACTAAGTGTTTACGAACAAATTTCTTCATCAGTACTATGGCAAATGAGATAAACTACATGGACAAAGTGGCTTCAAGTCACTTTGTGTGGACAATTTCACAGGAAACACAATGTTTCAAAAACAGCCTTATCTCGGTGAGAGAAGCTCAAAAACAGCATAAAACTGCATTACAGTGCCACGGCTTAAACTAAGTGTTTACGAACAAATTTCTTCATCAGTACTATGGCAAATGGGATAAACTACATGGACAAAGTGGCTTCAAGTCACTTTGTGTGGACAATTTCACAGGAAACACAATGTTTCAAAAACAGCCTTATCTCAGCGAGAGAAGCTCAAATCCAGCATAAAACTGCATTACAGTGCCACGGCTTAAACTAAGTGTTTAAGAACAAATTTCTTCATCAGTACTATGGCAAATGGGATAAACTACATGGACAAAGTGGCTTCAAGTCACTTTGTGTCTGCAATTACACAGAAAACAGCATTTCAATTCTCACTTTCTCAGCCTAATGTAAAACTGCATCACAGCGCCACGGCTTAAACTAAGTGTTTACAAACAAGTTTCAGACTCAGAACTTTGGCAAATGGGATAAACTACATGGACAAAGTGGCTTCAAGTCACTTTGTGTGGACAATTTCACAGGAAACACAATGTTTCAAAAACAGCCTTATCTCGGTGAGAGAAGCTCAAAAACAGCATAAAACTGCATTACAGTGCCACGGCTTAAACTAAGTGTTTAAGAACAAATTTCTTCATCAGTACTATGGCAAATGGGATAAACTACATGGACAAAGTGGCTTCAAGTCACTTTGTGTCTGCAATTACACAGAAAACAGCATTTTAATTCTCACTTTCTCAGCCTAATGTAAAACTGCATCACAGCGCCACGGCTTAAACTAAGTGTTTACAAACAAGTTTCAGACTCAGAACTTTGGCAAATGGGATAAACTACATGGACAAAGTGGCTTCAAGTCACTTTGTGTGGACAATTTCACAGGAAACACAATGTTTCAAAAACAGCCTAATCTCAGCGAGAGAAGCTCAAAAACAGCATAAAACTGCATTACAGTGCCACGGCTTAAACTAAGTGTTTAAGAACAAATTTCTTCATCAGCAAACGGGATACACTACATGGCCAATGTGGCTTCACTTTGTATCTGCAATTACACAGAAAACAGCATTTCAAGTCTCACTTTCTCAGCCTAATGTAAAACTGCATCACAGTGCCACGGCTTAAACTAAGTGTTTACGAACAAATTTCTTCATCAGTTCTATGGCAAATGGGATAAACTACATGGACAAAGTGGCTTCAAGTCACTTTGTGTGGACAATTTCACAGGAAACACAATGTTTCAAAAACAGCCTAATCTCAGCGAGAGAAGCTCAAAAACAGCATAAAACTGCATTACAGTGCCACGGCTTAAACTAAGTGTTTAAGAACAAATTTCTTCATCAGCAAACGGGATACACTACATGGCCAATGTGGCTTCACTTTGTATCTGCAATTACACAGAAAACAGCATTTCAAGTCTCACTTTCTCAGCCTAATGTAAAACTGCATGACAGTGCCACGGCTTAAACTAAGTGTTTACGAACAAATTTCTTCATCAGTTCTATGGCAAATGGGATAAACTACATGGACAAAGTGGCTTCAAGTCACTTTGTGTGGACAATTTCACAGGAAACACAATGTTTCAAAAACAGCCTTATCTCAGCGAGAGAAGCTCAAAAACAGCATAAAACTGCATTACAGTGCCACGGCTTAAACTAAGTGTTTACGAACAAATTTCTTCATCAGTACTATGGCAAATGAGATAAACTACATGGACAAAGTGGCTTCAAGTCACTTTGTGTGGACAATTTCACAGGAAACACAATGTTTCAAAAACAGCCTTATCTCAGCGAGAGAAGCTCAAAAACAGCATAAAACTGCATTACAGTGCCACGGCTTAAACTAAGTGTTTAAGAACAAATTTCTTCATCAGTACTATGGCAAATGAGATAAACTACATGGACAAAGTGGCTTCAAGTCACTTTGTGTGGACAATTTCACAGGAAACACAATGTTTCAAAAACAGCCTTATCTCGGTGAGAGAAGCTCAAAAACAGCATAAAACTGCATTACAGTGCCACGGCTTAAACTAAGTGTTTAAGAACAAATTTCTTCATCAGTACTATGGCAAATGGGATAAACTACATGGACAAAGTGGCTTCAAGTCACTTTGTGTCTGCAATTACACAGAAAACAGCATTTCAATTCTCACTTTCTCAGCCTAATGTAAAACTGCATCACAGCGCCACGGCTTAAACTAAGTGTTTACAAACAAGTTTCAGACTCAGAACTTTGGCAAATGGGATAAACTACATGGACAAAGTGGCTTCAAGTCACTTTGTGTGGACAATTTCACAGGAAACACAATGTTTCAAAAACAGCCTTATCTCAGCGAGAGAAGCTCAAAAACAGCATAAAACTGCATTACAGTGCCACGGCTTAAACTAAGTGTTTAAGAACAAATTTCTTCATCAGCAAACGGGATACACTGCATGGCCAATGTGGCTTCACTTTGTATCTGCAATTACACAGAAAACAGCATTTCAAGTCTCACTTTCTCAGCCTAATGTAAAACTGCATCACAGCGCCACGGCTTAAACTAAGTGTTTACAAACAAGTTTCATACTCAGAACTTTGGCAAATGGGATACACTACATGGACAAAGTGGTTTCAAGTCACTTTGTGTGGACAATTTCACAGGAAACACAATGTTTCAAAAAGAGCCTTATCTCAGCGAGAGAAGCTCAAAAACAGCATAAAACTGCATTACAGTGCCACGGCATAAACTAAGTGTTTACGAACAAATTTCTTCATCAGTACTATGGCAAATGAGATAAACTACATGGACAAAGTGGCTTCAAGTCACTTTGTGTGGACAATTTCACAGGAAACACAATGTTTCAAAAACAGCCTTATCTCGGTGAGAGAAGCTCAAAAACAGCATAAAACTGCATTACAGTGCCACGGCTTAAACTAAGTGTTTACGAACAAATTTCTTCATCAGTACTATGGCAAATGGGATAAACTACATGGACAAAGTGGCTTCAAGTCACTTTGTGTGGACAATTTCACAGGAAACACAATGTTTCAAAAACAGCCTTATCTCAGCGAGAGAAGCTCAAATCCAGCATAAAACTGCATTACAGTGCCACGGCTTAAACTAAGTGTTTAAGAACAAATTTCTTCATCAGTACTATGGCAAATGGGATAAACTACATGGACAAAGTGGCTTCAAGTCACTTTGTGTCTGCAATTACACAGAAAACAGCATTTCAATTCTCACTTTCTCAGCCTAATGTAAAACTGCATCACAGCGCCACGGCTTAAACTAAGTGTTTACAAACAAGTTTCAGACTCAGAACTTTGGCAAATGGGATAAACTACATGGACAAAGTGGCTTCAAGTCACTTTGTGTGGACAATTTCACAGGAAACACAATGTTTCAAAAACAGCCTTATCTCGGTGAGAGAAGCTCAAAAACAGCATAAAACTGCATTACAGTGCCACGGCTTAAACTAAGTGTTTAAGAACAAATTTCTTCATCAGTACTATGGCAAATGGGATAAACTACATGGACAAAGTGCCTTCAAGTCACTTTGTGTCTGCAATTACACAGAAAACAGCATTTTAATTCTCACTTTCTCAGCCTAATGTAAAACTGCATCACAGCGCCACGGCTTAAACTAAGTGTTTACAAACAAGTTTCAGACTCAGAACTTTGGCAAATGGGATAAACTACATGGACAAAGTGGCTTCAAGTCACTTTGTGTGGACAATTTCACAGGAAACACAATGTTTCAAAAACAGCCTAATCTCAGCGAGAGAAGCTCAAAAACAGCATAAAACTGCATTACAGTGCCACGGCTTAAACTAAGTGTTTAAGAACAAATTTCTTCATCAGCAAACGGGATACACTACATGGCCAATGTGGCTTCACTTTGTATCTGCAATTACACAGAAAACAGCATTTCAAGTCTCACTTTCTCAGCCTAATGTAAAACTGCATCACAGTGCCACGGCTTAAACTAAGTGTTTACGAA
Source organism: Embiotoca jacksoni (assembly GCF_022577435.1). NCBI lineage: Eukaryota > Metazoa > Chordata > Actinopteri > Embiotocidae > Embiotoca > Embiotoca jacksoni. Next base: position 19,702 of record NW_027185303.1, on the reverse strand, counting down.
CAAATTTCTTCATCAGTTCTATGGCAAATGGGATAAACTACATGGACAAAGTGGCTTCAAGTCACTTTGTGTGGACAATTTCACAGGAAACACAATGTTTCAAAAACAGCCTTATCTCAGCGAGAGAAGCTCAAAAACAGCATAAAACTGCATTACAGTGCCACGGCTTAAACTAAGTGTTTACGAACAAATTTCTTCATCAGTACTATGGCAAATGGGATAAACTACATGGACAAAGTGGCTTCAAGTCACTTTGTGTGGACAATTTCACAGTAAACACAATGTTTCAAAAACAGCCTTATCTCAGCGAGAGAAGCTCAAATCCAGCATAAAACTGCATTACAGTGCCACGGCTTAAACTGAGTGTTTACGAACAAATTTCTTCATCAGTACTATGGCAAATGAGATAAACTACATGGACAAAGTGGCTTCAAGTCACTTTGTGTGGACAATTTCACAGTAAACACAATGTTTCAAAAACAGCCTTATCTCAGCGAGAGAAGCTCAAATACAGCATAAAACTGCATTACAGTGCCACGGCTTAAACTGAGTGTTTACGAACAAATTTCTTCATCAGTACTATGGCAAATGAGATAAACTACATGGACAAAGTGGCTTCAAGTCACTTTGTGTCTGCAATTACACAGAAAACAGCATTTTAATTCTCACTTTCTCAGCCTAATGTAAAACTGCATCACAGCGCCACGGCTTAAACTAAGTGTTTACAAACAAGTTTCAGACTCAGAACTTTGGCAAATGGGATAAACTACATGGACAAAGTGGCTTCAAGTCACTTTGTGTGGACAATTTCACAGGAAACACAATGTTTCAAAAACAGCCTAATCTCAGCGAGAGAAGCTCAAAAACAGCATAAAACTGCATTACAGTGCCACGGCTTAAACTAAGTGTTTAAGAACAAATTTCTTCATCAGCAAACGGGATACACTACATGGCCAATGTGGCTTCACTTTGTATCTGCAATTACACAGAAAACAGCATTTCAAGTCTCACTTTCTCAGCCTAATGTAAAACTGCATCACAGTGCCACGGCTTAAACTAAGTGTTTACGAACAAATTTCTTCATCAGTTCTATGGCAAATGGGATAAACTACATGGACAAAGTGGCTTCAAGTCACTTTGTGTGGACAATTTCACAGGAAACACAATGTTTCAAAAACAGCCTTATCTCAGCGAGAGAAGCTCAAAAACAGCATAAAACTGCATCACAGCGCCACGGCTTAAACTAAGTGTTTACAAACAAGTTTCAGACTCAGAACTTTGGCAAATGGGATAAACTACATGGACAAAGTGGCTTCAAGTCACTTTGTGTGGACAATTTCACAGGAAACACAATGTTTCAAAAACAGCCTTATCTCAGCGAGAGAAGCTCAAAAACAGCATAAAACTGCATTACAGTGCCACGGCTTAAACTAAGTGTTTAAGAACAAATTTCTTCATCAGTACTATGGCAAATGAGATAAACTACATGGACAAAGTGGCTTCAAGTCACTTTGTGTGGACAATTTCACAGGAAACACAATGTTTCAAAAACAGCCTTATCTCAGCGAGAGAAGCTCAAAAACAGCATAAAACTGCATTACAGTGCCACGGCTTAAACTAAGTGTTTAAGAACAAATTTCTTCATCAGCAAACGGGATACACTGCATGGCCAATGTGGCTTCACTTTGTATCTGCAATTACACAGAAAACAGCATTTCAAGTCTCACTTTCTCAGCCTAATGTAAAACTGCATCACAGCGCCACGGCTTAAACTAAGTGTTTACAAACAAGTTTCATACTCAGAACTTTGGCAAATGGGATACACTACATGGACAAAGTGGTTTCAAGTCACTTTGTGTGGACAATTTCACAGGAAACACAATGTTTCAAAAACAGCCTTATCTCAGCGAGAGAAGCTCAAAAACAGCATAAAACTGCATTACAGTGCCACGGCATAAACTAAGTGTTTACGAACAAATTTCTTCATCAGTACTATGGCAAATGAGATAAACTACATGGACAAAGTGGCTTCAAGTCACTTTGTGTGGACAATTTCACAGGAAACACAATGTTTCAAAAACAGCCTTATCTCGGTGAGAGAAGCTCAAAAACAGCATAAAACTGCATTACAGTGCCACGGCTTAAACTAAGTGTTTACGAACAAATTTCTTCATCAGTACTATGGCAAATGGGATAAACTACATGGACAAAGTGGCTTCAAGTCACTTTGTGTGGACAATTTCACAGGAAACACAATGTTTCAAAAACAGCCTTATCTCAGCGAGAGAAGCTCAAATCCAGCATAAAACTGCATTACAGTGCCACGGCTTAAACTAAGTGTTTAAGAACAAATTTCTTCATCAGTACTATGGCAAATGGGATAAACTACATGGACAAAGTGGCTTCAAGTCACTTTGTGTCTGCAATTACACAGAAAACAGCATTTCAATTCTCACTTTCTCAGCCTAATGTAAAACTGCATCACAGCGCCACGGCTTAAACTAAGTGTTTACAAACAAGTTTCAGACTCAGAACTTTGGCAAATGGGATAAACTACATGGACAAAGTGGCTTCAAGTCACTTTGTGTGGACAATTTCACAGGAAACACAATGTTTCAAAAACAGCCTTATCTCGGTGAGAGAAGCTCAAAAACAGCATAAAACTGCATTACAGTGCCACGGCTTAAACTAAGTGTTTAAGAACAAATTTCTTCATCAGTACTATGGCAAATGGGATAAACTACATGGACAAAGTGCCTTCAAGTCACTTTGTGTCTGCAATTACACAGAAAACAGCATTTTAATTCTCACTTTCTCAGCCTAATGTAAAACTGCATCACAGCGCCACGGCTTAAACTAAGTGTTTACAAACAAGTTTCAGACTCAGAACTTTGGCAAATGGGATAAACTACATGGACAAAGTGGCTTCAAGTCACTTTGTGTGGACAATTTCACAGGAAACACAATGTTTCAAAAACAGCCTAATCTCAGCGAGAGAAGCTCAAAAACAGCATAAAACTGCATTACAGTGCCACGGCTTAAACTAAGTGTTTAAGAACAAATTTCTTCATCAGCAAACGGGATACACTACATGGCCAATGTGGCTTCACTTTGTATCTGCAATTACACAGAAAACAGCATTTCAAGTCTCACTTTCTCAGCCTAATGTAAAACTGCATCACAGTGCCACGGCTTAAACTAAGTGTTTACGAACTAATTTCTTCATCAGTTCTATGGCAAATGGGATAAACTACATGGACAAAGTGGCTTCAAGTCACTTTGTGTGGACAATTTCACAGGAAACACAATGTTTCAAAAACAGCCTTATCTCAGCGAGAGAAGCTCAAAAACAGCATAAAACTGCATTACAGTGCCACGGCTTAAACTAAGTGTTTACGAACAAATTTCTTCATCAGTACTATGGCAAATGGGATAAACTACATGGACAAAGTGGCTTCAAGTCACTTTGTGTGGACAATTTCACAGTAAACACAATGTTTCAAAAACAGCCTTATCTCAGCGAGAGAAGCTCAAATCCAGCATAAAACTGCATTACAGTGCCACGGCTTAAACTGAGTGTTTACGAACAAATTTCTTCATCAGTACTATGGCAAATGAGATAAACTACATGGACAAAGTGGCTTCAAGTCACTTTGTGTGGACAATTTCACAGTAAACACAATGTTTCAAAAACAGCCTTATCTCAGCGAGAGAAGCTCAAATACAGCATAAAACTGCATTACAGTGCCACGGCTTAAACTGAGTGTTTACGAACAAATTTCTTCATCAGTACTATGGCAAATGAGATAAACTACATGGACAAAGTGGCTTCAAGTCACTTTGTGTGGACAATTTCACAGGAAACACAATGTTTCAAAAACAGCCTTATCTCGGTGAGAGAAGCTCAAAAACAGCATAAAACTGCATTACAGTGCCACGGCTTAAACTAAGTGTTTAAGAACAAATTTCTTCATCAGTACTATGGCAAATGGGATAAACTACATGGACAAAGTGGCTTCAAGTCACTTTGTGTCTGCAATTACACAGAAAACAGCATTTCAATTCTCACTTTCTCAGCCTAATGTAAAACTGCATCACAGCGCCACGGCTTAAACTAAGTGTTTACAAACAAGTTTCAGACTCAGAACCTTGGCAAATGGGATAAACTACATGGACAAAGTGGCTTCAAGTCACTTTGTGTGGACAATTTCACAGGAAACACAATGTTTCAAAAACAGCCTTATCTCAGCGAGAGAAGCTCAAATCCAGCATAAAACTGCATTACAGTGCCACGGCTTAAACTAAGTGTTTACGAACAAATTTCTTCATCAGTACTATGGCAAATGGGATAAACTACATGGACAAAGTGGCTTCAAGTCACTTTGTGTGGACAATTTCACAGTAAACACAATGTTTCAAAAACAGCCTTATCTCAGCGAGAGCAGCTCAAATCCAGCATAAAACTGCATTACAGTGCCACGTCTTAAACTGAGTGTTTACGAACAAATTTCTTCATCAGTACTATGGCAAATGAGATAAACTACATGGACAAAGTGGCTTCAAGTCACTTTGTGTGGACAATTTCACAGGAAACACAATGTTTCAAAAACAGCCTTATCTCGGTGAGAGAAGCTCAAAAACAGCATAAAACAGCATTACAGTGCCACGGCTTAAACTAAGTGTTTAAGAACAAATTTCTTCATCAGCAAACGGGATACACTACATGGCCAATGTGGCTTCACTTTGTATCTGCAATTACACAGAAAACAGCATTTCAAGTCTCACTTTCTCAGCCTAATGTAAAACTGCATCACAGCGCCACGGCTTAAACTAAGTGTTTACAAACAAGTTTCATACTCAGACCTATGGCAAATGGGATAAACTACATGGACAAAGTGGTTTCAAGTCACTTTGTGTGGACAATTTCACAGGATACACAATGTTTCAAAAACAGCCTTATCTCGGTGAGAGAAGCTCAAAAACAGCATAAAACTGCATTACAGTGCCACGGCTTAAACTAAGTGTTTAAGAACAAATTTCTTCATCAGTACTATGGCAAATGGGATAAACTACATGGACAAAGTGGCTTCAAGTCACTTTGTGTGGACAATTTCACAGGAAACACAATGTTTCAAAAACAGCCTTATCTCAGCGAGAGAAGCTCAAAAACAGCATAAAACTGCATTACAGTGCCACGGCTTAAACTAAGTGTTTAAGAACAAATTTCTTCATCAGCAAACGGGATACACTACATGGCCAATGTGGCTTCACTTTGTATCTGCAATTACACAGAAAACAGCATTTCAAGTCTCACTTTCTCAGCCTAATGTAAAACTGCATCACAGCGCCACGGCTTAAACTAAGTGTTTACAAACAAGTTTCATACTCAGAACTTTGGCAAATGGGATACACTACATGGACAAAGTGGTTTCAAGTCACTTTGTGTGGACAATTTCACAGGAAACACAATGTTTCAAAAACAGCCTTATCTCAGCGAGAGAAGCTCAAAAACAGCATAAAACTGCATTACAGTGCCACGGCATAAACTAAGTGTTTACGAACAAATTTCTTCATCAGTACTATGGCAAATGAGATAAACTACATGGACAAAGTGGCTTCAAGTCACTTTGTGTGGACAATTTCACAGGAAACACAATGTTTCAAAAACAGCCTTATCTCGGTGAGAGAAGCTCAAAAACAGCATAAAACTGCATTACAGTGCCACGGCTTAAACTAAGTGTTTACGAACAAATTTCTTCATCAGTACTATGGCAAATGGGATAAACTACATGGACAAAGTGGCTTCAAGTCACTTTGTGTGGACAATTTCACAGGAAACACAATGTTTCAAAAACAGCCTTATCTCAGCGAGAGAAGCTCAAATCCAGCATAAAACTGCATTACAGTGCCACGGCTTAAACTAAGTGTTTAAGAACAAATTTCTTCATCAGTACTATGGCAAATGGGATAAACTACATGGACAAAGTGGCTTCAAGTCACTTTGTGTCTGCAATTACACAGAAAACAGCATTTCAATTCTCACTTTCTCAGCCTAATGTAAAATTGCATCACAGCGCCACGGCTTAAACTAAGTGTTTACAAACAAGTTTCAGACTCAGAACTTTGGCAAATGGGATAAACTACATGGACAAAGTGGCTTCAAGTCACTTTGTGTGGACAATTTCACAGGAAACACAATGTTTCAAAAACAGCCTTATCTCGGTGAGAGAAGCTCAAAAACAGCATAAAACTGCATTACAGTGCCACGGCTTAAACTAAGTGTTTAAGAACAAATTTCTTCATCAGTACTATGGCAAATGGGATAAACTACATGGACAAAGTGGCTTCAAGTCACTTTGTGTCTGCAATTACACAGAAAACAGCATTTTAATTCTCACTTTCTCAGCCTAATGTAAAACTGCATCACAGCGCCACGGCTTAAACTAAGTGTTTACAAACAAGTTTCAGACTCAGAACTTTGGCAAATGGGATAAACTACATGGACAAAGTGGCTTCAAGTCACTTTGTGTGGACAATTTCACAGGAAACACAATGTTTCAAAAACAGCCTAATCTCAGCGAGAGAAGCTCAAAAACAGCATAAAACTGCATTACAGTGCCACGGCTTAAACTAAGTGTTTAAGAACAAATTTCTTCATCAGCAAACGGGATACACTACATGGCCAATGTGGCTTCACTTTGTATCTGCAATTACACAGAAAACAGCATTTCAAGTCTCACTTTCTCAGCCTAATGTAAAACTGCATCACAGTGCCACGGCTTAAACTAAGTGTTTACGAACAAATTTCTTCATCAGTTCTATGGCAAATGGGATAAACTACATGGACAAAGTGGCTTCAAGTCACTTTGTGTGGACAATTTCACAGGAAACACAATGTTTCAAAAACAGCCTTATCTCAGCGAGAGAAGCTCAAAAACAGCATAAAACTGCATTACAGTGCCACGGCTTAAACTAAGTGTTTACGAACAAATTTCTTCATCAGTACTATGGCAAATGGGATAAACTACATGGACAAAGTGGCTTCAAGTCACTTTGTGTGGACAATTTCACAGTAAACACAATGTTTCAAAAACAGCCTTATCTCAGCGAGAGAAGCTCAAATCCAGCATAAAACTGCATTACAGTGCCACGGCTTAAACTGAGTGTTTACGAACAAATTTCTTCATCAGTACTATGGCAAATGAGATAAACTACATGGACAAAGTGGCTTCAAGTCACTTTGTGTGGACAATTTCACAGTAAACACAATGTTTCAAAAACAGCCTTATCTCAGCGAGAGAAGCTCAAATCCAGCATAAAACTGCATTACAGTGCCACGGCTTAAACTGAGTGTTTACGAACAAATTTCTTCATCAGTACTATGGCAAATGAGATAAACTACATGGACAAAGTGGCTTCAAGTCACTTTGTGTGGACAATTTCACAGGAAACACAATGTTTCAAAAACAGCCTTATCTCGGTGAGAGAAGCTCAAAAACAGCATAAAACTGCATTACAGTGCCACGGCTTAAACTAAGTGTTTAAGAACAAATTTCTTCATCAGTACTATGGCAAATGGGATAAACTACATGGACAAAGTGGCTTCAAGTCACTTTGTGTCTGCAATTACACAGAAAACAGCATTTCAATTCTCACTTTCTCAGCCTAATGTAAAACTGCATCACAGCGCCACGGCTTAAACTAAGTGTTTACAAACAAGTTTCAGACTCAGAACTTTGGCAAATGGGATAAACTACATGGACAAAGTGGCTTCAAGTCACTTTGTGTGGACAATTTCACAGTAAACACAATGTTTCAAAAACAGCCTTATCTCAGCGAGAGAAGCTCAAATCCAGCATAAAACTGCATTACAGTGCCACGGCTTAAACTAAGTGTTTACGAACAAATTTCTTCATCAGTACTATGGCAAATGGGATAAACTACATGGACAAAGTGGCTTCAAGTCACTTTGTGTGGACAATTTCACAGTAAACACAATGTTTCAAAAACAGCCTTATCTCAGCGAGAGCAGCTCAAATCCAGCATAAAACTGCATTACAGTGCCACGTCTTAAACTGAGTGTTTACGAACAAATTTCTTCATCAGTACTATGGCAAATGAGATAAACTACATGGACAAAGTGGCTTCAAGTCACTTTGTGTGGACAATTTCACAGGAAACACAATGTTTCAAAAACAGCCTTATCTCGGTGAGAGAAGCTCAAAAACAGCATAAAACAGCATTACAGTGCCACGGCTTAAACTAAGTGTTTAAGAACAAATTTCTTCATCAGCAAACGGGATACACTACATGGCCAATGTGGCTTCACTTTGTATCTGCAATTACACAGAAAACAGCATTTCAAGTCTCACTTTCTCAGCCTAATGTAAAACTGCATCACAGCGCCACGGCTTAAACTAAGTGTTTACAAACAAGTTTCATACTCAGACCTATGGCAAATGGGATAAACTACATGGACAAAGTGGTTTCAAGTCACTTTGTGTGGACAATTTCACAGGATACACAATGTTTCAAAAACAGCCTTATCTCGGTGAGAGAAGCTCAAAAACAGCATAAAACTGCATTACAGTGCCACGGCTTAAACTAAGTGTTTACGAACAAATTTCTTCATCAGTACTATGGCAAATGGGATAAACTACATGGACAAAGTGGCTTCAAGTCACTTTGTGTGGACAATTTCACAGGAAGCACAATGTTTCAAAAACAGCCTTATCTTAGCAAGAGAAGCTCAAATACAGCATAAAACTGCATTACAGTGCCACGGCTTAAACTAAGTGTTTACGAACAAATTTCTTCATCAGTACTATGGCAAATGGGATAAACTACATGGACAAAGTGGCTTCAAATCACTTTGTGTCTGCAATTACAAAGAAAACAGCATTTCAATTCTCACTTTCTCAGCCTAATATAAAACTGCATCACAGTGCCACGGCTTAAACTAAGTGTTTACGAACAAATTTCTTCATCAGCATATGGGATACACTACATGGCCAATGTGGCTTCACTTTGTATCTGCAATTACACAGAAAACAGCATTTTAAGTCTCACTTTCTCAGCCTAATGTAAAACTGCATCACAGCGCCACGGCTTAAACTAAGTGTTTACAAACAAGTTTCATACTCAGAACTTTGGCAAATGGGATACACTACATGGACAAAGTGGTTTCAAGTCACTTTGTGTGGACAATTTCACAGGAAACACAATGTTTCAAAAACAGCCTTATCTCAGCGAGAGAAGCTCAAAAACAGCATAAAACTGCATTACAGTGCCACGGCTTAAACTAAGTGTTTACGAACAAATTTCTTCATCAGTACTATGGCAAATGGGATAAACTACATGGACAAAGTGGCTTCAAGTCACTTTGTGTGGACAATTTCACAGGGAACACAATGTTTCAAAAACAGCCTTATCTTAGCGAGAGAAGCTAAAATACAGCATAAAACTGCATTACGGTGCCACGGCTTAAACTAAGTGTTTACGAACAAATTTCTTCATCAGTACTATGGCAAATGGGATAAACTACATGGACAAAGTGGCTTCAAGTCACTTTGTGTCTGCAATTACAAAGAAAACAGCATTTCAATTCTCACTTTCTCAGCCTAATATAAAACTGCATCACAATGCCACGGCTTAAACTAAGTGTTTACGAACAAATTTCTTCATCAGTTCTATGGCAAATGAGATAAACTACATGGACAAAGTGGCTTCAAGTCACTTTGTGTGGACAATTTCACAGGAAACACAATGTTTCAAAAACAGCCTTATCTCAGCGAGAGAAGCTCAAATACAGCATAAAACTGTTTTACAGTGCCACGGCTTGAACTAAGTGTTTACGAACAATTTCTTCACCAGCAAATGGGATACACTACATGGCCAATGTGGCTTCACTTTGTATCTGCAATTACACAGAAAACAGCATTTTAAGTCTCACTTACTCAGCCTAATGTAAAACTGCATCACAGCGCCACGGCTTAAACTAAGTGTTTACAAACAAGTTTCATACTCAGAACTTTGGCAAATGGGATACACTACATGGACAAAGTGGTTTCAAGTCACTTTGTGTGGACAATTTCACAGGAAACACAATGTTTCAAAAACAGCCTTATCTCAGCGAGAGAAGCTCAAAAACAGCATAAAACTGCATTACAGTGCCACGGCTTAAACGAAGTGTTTACGAACAAATTTCTTCATCAGTACTATGGCAAATGGGATAAACTACATGGACAAAGTGGCTTCAAGTCACTTTCTGTCTGCAATTACACAGAAAACAGCATTTCAATTCTCACTTTCTCAGCCTAATGTAAAACTGCATCACAGCGCCACGGCTTAAACTAAGTGTTTACGAACAAATTTCTTCATCAGTACTATGGCAAATGAGATAAACTACATGGACAAAGTGGCTTCAAGTCACTTTGTGTGGACAATTTCACAGGAAACACAATGTTTCAAAAACAGCCTTATCTCAGCGAGAGAAGCTCAAAAACAGCATAAAACTGCATTACAGTGCCACGGCTTAAACGAAGTGTTTACGAACAAATTTCTTCATCAGTACTATGGCAAATGGGATAAACTACATGGACAAAGTGGCTTCAAGTCACTTTGTGTCTGCAATTACACAGAAAACAGCATTTCAATTCTCACTTTCTCAGCCTAATGTAAAACTGCATCACAGCGCCACGGCTTAAACTAAGTGTTTACGAACAAATTTCTTCATCAGTACTATGGCAAATGAGATAAACTACATGGACAAAGTGGCTTCAAGTCACTTTGTGTGGACAATTTCACAGGAAACACAATGTTTCAAAAACAGCCTTATCTCAGCGAGAGAAGCTCAAATACAGCATAAAACTGCATTACGGTGCCACGGCTTAAATTAAGTGTTTACGAACAAATTTCTTCATCAGTACTATGGCAAATGGGATAAACTACATGGACAAAGTGGCTTCAAGTCACTTTGTGTGGACAATTTCACAGTAAACACAATGTTTCAAAAACAGCCTTATCTCAGCGAGAGAAGCTCAAAAACAGCATAAAACTGCATTACAGTGCCACGGCTTAAACTAAGTGTTTACGAACAATTTCTTCACCAGCAAATGGGATACACTACATGGCCAATGTGGCTTCACTTTGTATCTGCAATTAAACAGAAAACAGCATTTTAAGTCTCACTTTCTCAGCCTAATGTAAAACTGCATTACAGTGCCACGGCTTAAACTAAGTGTTCACGAACAAATTTCTTCATCAGTACTATGGCAAATGGGATAAACTACATGGACAAAGTGGCTTCAAGTCACTTTGTGTCTGCAATTACACAGAAAACAGCATTTCAATTCTCACTTTCTCAGCCTAATGTAAAACTGCATTACAGTGCCACGGCTTAAACTAAGTGTTTACGAACAAATTTCTTCATCAGTACTATGGCAAATGGGATAAACTACATGGACAAAGTGGCTTCAAGTCACTTTGTGTCTGCAATTACACAGAAAACAGCATTTCAATTCTCACTTTCTCAGCCTAATATAAAACTGCATCACAGTGCCACGGCTTAAACTAAGTGTTTACGAACAAATTTCTTCATCAGTACTATGGCAAATGGGATGAACTACATGGACAAAGTGGCTTCAAGTCACTTTGTGTGGACAATTTCACAGGAAACACAATGTTTCAAAAACAGCCTTATCTCAGCGAGAGAAGCTCAAATACAGCATAAAACTGTTTTACAGTGCCACGGCTTGAACTAAGTGTTTACGAACAATTTCTTCACCAGCAAATGGGATACACTACATGGCCAACGTGGCTTCACTTTGTATCTGCAATTACACAGAAAACAGCATTTTAAGTCTCACTTTCTCAGCCTAATGTAAAACTGCATCACAGCGCCACGGCTTAAACTAAGTGTTTACAAACAAGTTTCATACTCAGAACTTTGGCAAATGGGATACACTACATGGACAAAGTGGTTTCAAGTCACTTTGTGTGGACAATTTCACAGGAAACACAATGTTTCAAAAACAGCCTTATCTCAGCGAGAGAAGCTCAAAAACAGCATAAAACTGCATTACAGTGCCACGGCTTAAACTAAGTGTTTACGAACAAATTTCTTCATCAGTACTATGGCAAATGGGATAAACTACATGGACAAAGTGGCTTCAAGTCACTTTGTGTGGACAATTTCACAGGGAACACAATGTTTCAAAAACAGCCTTATCTTAGCGAGAGAAGCTAAAATACAGCATAAAACTGCATTACGGTGCCACGGCTTAAACTAAGTGTTTACGAACAAATTTCTTCATCAGTACTATGGCAAATGGGATAAACTACATGGACAAAGTGGCTTCAAGTCACTTTGTGTCTGCAATTACAAAGAAAACAGCATTTCAATTCTCACTTTCTCAGCCTAATATAAAACTGCATCACAATGCCACGGCTTAAACTAAGTGTTTACGAACAAATTTCTTCATCAGTTCTATGGCAAATGAGATAAACTACATGGACAAAGTGGCTTCAAGTCACTTTGTGTGGACAATTTCACAGGAAACACAATGTTTCAAAAACAGCCTTATCTCAGCGAGAGAAGCTCAAATACAGCATAAAACTGTTTTACAGTGCCACGGCTTGAACTAAGTGTTTACGAACAATTTCTTCACCAGCAAATGGGATACACTACATGGCCAATGTGGCTTCACTTTGTATCTGCAATTACACAGAAAACAGCATTTTAAGTCTCACTTACTCAGCCTAATGTAAAACTGCATCACAGCGCCACGGCTTAAACTAAGTGTTTACAAACAAGTTTCATACTCAGAACTTTGGCAAATGGGATACACTACATGGACAAAGTGGTTTCAAGTCACTTTGTGTGGACAATTTCACAGGAAACACAATGTTTCAAAAACAGCCTTATCTCAGCGAGAGAAGCTCAAAAACAGCATAAAACTGCATTACAGTGCCACGGCTTAAACGAAGTGTTTACGAACAAATTTCTTCATCAGTACTATGGCAAATGGGATAAACTACATGGACAAAGTGGCTTCAAGTCACTTTGTGTCTGCAATTACACAGAAAACAGCATTTCAATTCTCACTTTCTCAGCCTAATGTAAAACTGCATCACAGCGCCACGGCTTAAACTAAGTGTTTACAAACAAGTTTCAGACTCAGAACTTTGGCAAATGGGATAAACTACATGGACAAAGTGGCTTCAAGTCACTTTGTGTGGACAATTTCACAGGAAACACAATGTTTCAAAAACAGCCTTATCTCAGCGAGAGAAGCTCAAAAACAGCATAAAACTGCATTACAGTGCCACGGCTTAAACTAAGTGTTTAAGAACAAATTTCTTCATCAGCAAACGGGATACACTACATGGCCAATGTGGCTTCACTTTGTATCTGCAATTACACAGAAAACAGCATTTCAAGTCTCACTTTCTCAGCCTAATGTAAAACTGCATCACAGCGCCACGGCTTAAACTAAGTGTTTACAAACAAGTGTCATACTCAGAACTTTGGCAAATGGGATACACTACATGGACAAAGTGGTTTCAAGTCACTTTGTGTGGACAATTTCACAGGAAACACAATGTTTCAAAAACAGCCTTATCTCAGCGAGAGAAGCTCAAAAACAGCATAAAACTGCATTACAGTGCCACGGCATAAACTAAGTGTTTACGAACAAATTTCTTCATCAGTACTATGGCAAATGAGATAAACTACATGGACAAAGTGGCTTCAAGTCACTTTGTGTGGACAATTTCACAGGAAACACAATGTTTCAAAAACAGCCTTATCTCGGTGAGAGAAGCTCAAAAACAGCATAAAACTGCATTACAGTGCCACGGCTTAAACTAAGTGTTTACGAACAAATTTCTTCATCAGTACTATGGCAAATGGGATAAACTACATGGACAAAGTGGCTTCAAGTCACTTTGTGTGGACAATTTCACAGGAAACACAATGTTTCAAAAACAGCCTTATCTCAGCGAGAGAAGCTCAAATCCAGCATAAAACTGCATTACAGTGCCACGGCTTAAACTAAGTGTTTAAGAACAAATTTCTTCATCAGTACTATGGCAAATGGGATAAACTACATGGACAAAGTGGCTTCAAGTCACTTTGTGTCTGCAATTACACAGAAAACAGCATTTCAATTCTCACTTTCTCAGCCTAATGTAAAACTGCATCACAGCGCCACGGCTTAAACTAAGTGTTTACAAACAAGTTTCAGACTCAGAACTTTGGCAAATGGGATAAACTACATGGACAAAGTGGCTTCAAGTCACTTTGTGTGGACAATTTCACAGGAAACACAATGTTTCAAAAACAGCCTTATCTCGGTGAGAGAAGCTCAAAAACAGCATAAAACTGCATTACAGTGCCACGGCTTAAACTAAGTGTTTAAGAACAAATTTCTTCATCAGTACTATGGCAAATGGGATAAACTACATGGACAAAGTGGCTTCAAGTCACTTTGTGTCTGCAATTACACAGAAAACAGCATTTTAATTCTCACTTTCTCAGCCTAATGTAAAACTGCATCACAGCGCCACGGCTTAAACTAAGTGTTTACAAACAAGTTTCAGACTCAGAACTTTGGCAAATGGGATAAACTACATGGACAAAGTGGCTTCAAGTCACTTTGTGTGGACAATTTCACAGGAAACACAATGTTTCAAAAACAGCCTAATCTCAGCGAGAGAAGCTCAAAAACAGCATAAAACTGCATTACAGTGCCACGGCTTAAACTAAGTGTTTAAGAACAAATTTCTTCATCAGCAAACGGGATACACTACATGGCCAATGTGGCTTCACTTTGTATCTGCAATTACACAGAAAACAGCATTTCAAGTCTCACTTTCTCAGCCTAATGTAAAACTGCATCACAGTGCCACGGCTTAAACTAAGTGTTTACGAACAAATTTCTTCATCAGTTCTATGGCAAATGGGATAAACTACATGGACAAAGTGGCTTCAAGTCACTTTGTGTGGACAATTTCACAGGAAACACAATGTTTCAAAAACAGCCTAATCTCAGCGAGAGAAGCTCAAAAACAGCATAAAACTGCATTACAGTGCCACGGCTTAAACTAAGTGTTTAAGAACAAATTTCTTCATCAGCAAACGGGATACACTACATGGCCAATGTGGCTTCACTTTGTATCTGCAATTACACAGAAAACAGCATTTCAAGTCTCACTTTCTCAGCCTAATGTAAAACTGCATGACAGTGCCACGGCTTAAACTAAGTGTTTACGAACAAATTTCTTCATCAGTTCTATGGCAAATGGGATAAACTACATGGACAAAGTGGCTTCAAGTCACTTTGTGTGGACAATTTCACAGGAAACACAATGTTTCAAAAACAGCCTTATCTCAGCGAGAGAAGCTCAAAAACAGCATAAAACTGCATTACAGTGCCACGGCTTAAACTAAGTGTTTACGAACAAATTTCTTCATCAGTACTATGGCAAATGAGATAAACTACATGGACAAAGTGGCTTCAAGTCACTTTGTGTGGACAATTTCACAGGAAACACAATGTTTCAAAAACAGCCTTATCTCAGCGAGAGAAGCTCAAAAACAGCATAAAAACTGCATTACAGTGCCACGGCTTAAACTAAGTGTTTAAGAACAAATTTCTTCATCAGTACTATGGCAAATGAGATAAACTACATGGACAAAGTGGCTTCAAGTCACTTTGTGTGGACAATTTCACAGGAAACACAATGTTTCAAAAACAGCCTTATCTCGGTGAGAGAAGCTCAAAAACAGCATAAAACTGCATTACAGTGCCACGGCTTAAACTAAGTGTTTAAGAACAAATTTCTTCATCAGTACTATGGCAAATGGGATAAACTACATGGACCAAAGTGGCTTCAAGTCACTTTGTGTCTGCAATTACACAGAAAACAGCATTTCAATTCTCACTTTCTCAGCCTAATGTAAAACTGCATCACAGCGCCACGGCTTAAACTAAGTGTTTACAAACAAGTTTCAGACTCAGAACTTTGGCAAATGGGATAAACTACATGGACAAAGTGGCTTCAAGTCACTTTGTGTGGACAATTTCACAGGAAACACAATGTTTCAAAAACAGCCTTATCTCAGCGAGAGAAGCTCAAAAACAGCATAAAACTGCATTACAGTGCCACGGCTTAAACTAAGTGTTTAAGAACAAATTTCTTCATCAGCAAACGGGATACACTGCATGGCCAATGTGGCTTCACTTTGTATCTGCAATTACACAGAAAACAGCATTTCAAGTCTCACTTTCTCAGCCTAATGTAAAACTGCATCACAGCGCCACGGCTTAAACTAAGTGTTTACAAACAAGTTTCATACTCAGAACTTTGGCAAATGGGATACACTACATGGACAAAGTGGTTTCAAGTCACTTTGTGTGGACAATTTCACAGGAAACACAATGTTTCAAAAACAGCCTTATCTCAGCGAGAGAAGCTCAAAAACAGCATAAAACTGCATTACAGTGCCACGGCATAAACTAAGTGTTTACGAACAAATTTCTTCATCAGTACTATGGCAAATGAGATAAACTACATGGACAAAGTGGCTTCAAGTCACTTTGTGTGGACAATTTCACAGGAAACACAATGTTTCAAAAACAGCCTTATCTCGGTGAGAGAAGCTCAAAAACAGCATAAAACTGCATTACAGTGCCACGGCTTAAACTAAGTGTTTACGAACAAATTTCTTCATCAGTACTATGGCAAATGGGATAAACTACATGGACAAAGTGGCTTCAAGTCACTTTGTGTGGACAATTTCACAGGAAACACAATGTTTCAAAAACAGCCTTATCTCAGCGAGAGAAGCTCAAATCCAGCATAAAACTGCATTACAGTGCCACGGCTTAAACTAAGTGTTTAAGAACAAATTTCTTCATCAGTACTATGGCAAATGGGATAAACTACATGGACAAAGTGGCTTCAAGTCACTTTGTGTCTGCAATTACACAGAAAACAGCATTTCAATTCTCACTTTCTCAGCCTAATGTAAAACTGCATCACAGCGCCACGGCTTAAACTAAGTGTTTACAAACAAGTTTCAGACTCAGAACTTTGGCAAATGGGATAAACTACATGGACAAAGTGGCTTCAAGTCACTTTGTGTGGACAATTTCACAGGAAACACAATGTTTCAAAAACAGCCTTATCTCGGTGAGAGAAGCTCAAAAACAGCATAAAACTGCATTACAGTGCCACGGCTTAAACTAAGTGTTTAAGAACAAATTTCTTCATCAGTACTATGGCAAATGGGATAAACTACATGGACAAAGTGCCTTCAAGTCACTTTGTGTCTGCAATTACACAGAAAACAGCATTTTAATTCTCACTTTCTCAGCCTAATGTAAAACTGCATCACAGCGCCACGGCTTAAACTAAGTGTTTACAAACAAGTTTCAGACTCAGAACTTTGGCAAATGGGATAAACTACATGGACAAAGTGGCTTCAAGTCACTTTGTGTGGACAATTTCACAGGAAACACAATGTTTCAAAAACAGCCTAATCTCAGCGAGAGAAGCTCAAAAACAGCATAAAACTGCATTACAGTGCCACGGCTTAAACTAAGTGTTTAAGAACAAATTTCTTCATCAGCAAACGGGATACACTACATGGCCAATGTGGCTTCACTTTGTATCTGCAATTACACAGAAAACAGCATTTCAAGTCTCACTTTCTCAGCCTAATGTAAAACTGCATCACAGTGCCACGGCTTAAACTAAGTGTTTACGAACAAATTTCTTCATCAGTTCTATGGCAAATGGGATAAACTACATGGACAAAGTGGCTTCAAGTCACTTTGTGTGGACAATTTCACAGGAAACACAATGTTTCAAAAACAGCCTTATCTCAGCGAGAGAAGCTCAAAAACAGCATAAAACTGCATTACAGTGCCACGGCTTAAACTAAGTGTTTACGAACAAATTTCTTCATCAGTACTATGGCAAATGGGATAAACTACATGGACAAAGTGGCTTCAAGTCACTTTGTGTGGACAATTTCACAGTAAACACAATGTTTCAAAAACAGCCTTATCTCAGCGAGAGAAGCTCAAATCCAGCATAAAACTGCATTACAGTGCCACGGCTTAAACTGAGTGTTTACGAACAAATTTCTTCATCAGTACTATGGCAAATGAGATAAACTACATGGACAAAGTGGCTTCAAGTCACTTTGTGTGGACAATTTCACAGTAAACACAATGTTTCAAAAACAGCCTTATCTCAGCGAGAGAAGCTCAAATACAGCATAAAACTGCATTACAGTGCCACGGCTTAAACTGAGTGTTTACGAACAAATTTCTTCATCAGTACTATGGCAAATGAGATAAACTACATGGACAAAGTGGCTTCAAGTCACTTTGTGTCTGCAATTACACAGAAAACAGCATTTTAATTCTCACTTTCTCAGCCTAATGTAAAACTGCATCACAGCGCCACGGCTTAAACTAAGTGTTTACAAACAAGTTTCAGACTCAGAACTTTGGCAAATGGGATAAACTACATGGACAAAGTGGCTTCAAGTCACTTTGTGTGGACAATTTCACAGGAAACACAATGTTTCAAAAACAGCCTAATCTCAGCGAGAGAAGCTCAAAAACAGCATAAAACTGCATTACAGTGCCACGGCTTAAACTAAGTGTTTAAGAACAAATTTCTTCATCAGCAAACGGGATACACTACATGGCCAATGTGGCTTCACTTTGTATCTGCAATTACACAGAAAACAGCATTTCAAGTCTCACTTTCTCAGCCTAATGTAAAACTGCATCACAGTGCCACGGCTTAAACTAAGTGTTTACGAACAAATTTCTTCATCAGTTCTATGGCAAATGGGATAAACTACATGGACAAAGTGGCTTCAAGTCACTTTGTGTGGACAATTTCACAGGAAACACAATGTTTCAAAAACAGCCTTATCTCAGCGAGAGAAGCTCAAAAACAGCATAAAACTGCATCACAGCGCCACGGGCTTAAACTAAGTGTTTACAAACAAGTTTCAGACTCAGAACTTTGGCAAATGGGATAAACTACATGGACAAGTGGCTTCAAGTCACTTTGTGTGGACAATTTCACAGGAAACACAATGTTTCAAAAACAGCCTTATCTCAGCGAGAGAAGCTCAAAAACAGCATAAACTGCATTACAGTGCCACGGCTTAAACTAAAGTGTTTAAGAACAAATTTCTTCATCAGTACTATGGCAAATGAGATAAACTACATGGACAAAGTGGCTTCAAGTCACTTTGTGTGGACAATTTCACAGGAAACACAATGTTTCAAAAACAGCCTTATCTCAGCGAGGAGAAGCTCAAAAACAGCATAAAACTGCATTACAGTGCCACGGCTTTAAACTAAGTGTTTAAGAACAAATTTCTTCATCAGCAAACGGGATACACTGCATGGCCAATGTGGCTTCACTTTGTATCTGCAATTACACAGAAAACAGCATTTCAAGTCTCACTTTCTCAGCCTAATGTAAAACTGCATCACAGCGCCACGGCTTTAAACTAAGTGTTTACAAACAAGTTTCATACTCAGAACTTTGGCAAATGGGATACACTACATGGACAAAGTGGTTTCAAGTCACTTTGTGTGGACAATTTCACAGGAAACACAATGTTTCAAAAACAGCCTTATCTCAGCGAGAGAAGCTCAAAAAC